>NC_056745.1:574240727-574435727 GCF_019279795.1 Protopterus annectens
GGTACATTTGGCATACCACGGTCCTCAGTCATAGGGCCCCTCATGTTCAGCATATGCTTCCCTGTGGTACAGGCTAGCACAGGGGACTCTCCCTGCCTAGCTTTCAAACCCCTGCATATGAAGCGCCATGATTGCTCCACCAGCTGATACTGACTCCGACCATACAGGTGTCGCTGTGACAGATACATAATATGACTATCATGGCATCAAGCTGCATGACACAAGGTGCATGCACATCACCTTTGCATTACACCATTCACCCACTGACTATCACATGGATGGTAGTCCCCTACATACATATCACATTGTACATGTTTGCAGTACACACATATGTCGCACCCACTCCTGTGGTTACCGTATTGCCACTGTGGTGTGGATATCCTTCTACGTGGCCACACCTATCTGTACTGGGTGTGTAGCTGGTACATAGGCACCCATTGTACCTCTGAACTCAAGACATCTACACACATTCAAGGGTACACCACCCCATTTAGGGTGTACCTTACACAACAGCTACTGCTTTACATGCCACAACATTAACATGCCATGATGTTTACTGAGCTCCGACAGTTTAAATATGCGGCTGCACTACGGACACCACATTTGTACACATTTGCATACTACATACTCAGGGGTGACCTCTGCTGATCAGACAGGGCCCATGTCCACAACATTATTAATGGATATACTCCTCATACGTGACATAAGTAGAGGCCACTATGAGCAACATGCTCATGGATATGTGCACACACGCCACAATGAGTGGGATGTGCTTGTGGGTTACATTCCCAAACCGGACACTCACCATGCTTTGGAACATAAGTCCTATGTACATCACGCAGGGACACTCAGTACCACTGTTCATGTGATACCTCCCTTGGTGGTTGGGAGACACATGTAGGCGTGGGATCACTGCAGTGGCTGTACTGTGCAGAGGTGCAGGTGACACCTGGCTCTGCTGTTCACAGGACACTACCCTAGAGAGGTGCCACTAGTGTGAACACTGTAGTTGTGCTTACACATGGACATGCCAGACTGCATAGTACCCCACTATGCACCTGTGAAGCTATTACATGTCCTTTGTGCATGGTTACTTGGTAGCCCTTCCATTTAGATTAGCTATCATGCTATTACAATGTCCCATACCTACAAGCCATATGTATCCTGTTGTTGTACATACCAATAGACGATACCTGTGGTATGCATGATATGCCTGTTATGCTGTGTAGAATATCTGTCATATCTACCTATAATACTATACATTACACATATTTCACATAGTATCCCATAATGCAAAGCATACTTGCACAGCAGGACCACCTTACATATGTCATTAACGTTATATGCCCATACACATGCGTGCTGTGACAGTATATCAACATATACTATCCCCTGCTATGGCACGTCCTTGTTGGACATACCCTACCACTGACGGCGGGTTGTATGGAATTGTTCTGTTTAACGCCTCATGTGGTATCCCTTGTGGTGTCTGTGCTGTGTACCTTGTGTCCCACTGCTGGACGCACAGTTTCTACAAGCGTTAGTATGCTCAGCAAGACATCACTACGTAAATACCTTTCCCCACTTTATGCATTGCGGACATGTTTAATTAATGCAAACCAGGCTATACATACAGTAAAACTAATTAATACAGATCATGCTATACATAACCTTACATATCGGGCGTTCTACATACCTTGTTGTCGTTACAGCATTTCGTTTCTATCTCTCTCACAGTGTTTCAACTGGTATTCGGTATGAGCATACGGTTTGAATGTCTGGCAAGTCATCCTTATATACGTCGATACCTGTAACATGTGGATTCATCCCGCCAATTGGTGTTCCTGAGTGACTAATTACTTGCATATCAGCTGTGCAGCTACTCCATCCGCCAATTACACGGCAACAGTGGGGTATAATTGGATTCTCAACTTGGGCGTTGCCTATTTGCCCTACCTTCGGGGAGACGGTCTGTATTGTGTTTTGTTATGTGTAACTGCAACTGCTATGCATGGAGACAAGTATAGTTTGGATTAATGTCCCCTGTGGATTGTGTGTGACAGGTGGAGTATTTGGTTCAACATGTGGGTGTACCTGTCATCCCAACATCTGATAATGGAGTATTGCAAACAAAACCTGCAACATGGCTGTTTGTTCCATTATACAACGCCTGCAATTTTGCATGACGCCTTTAATTGTGTCTCTCACACGGTATGTTGAGTGTTCTGCAGATGTAATTGACTGACTGGATGTTTGTGCTGCTATTACAGTCTGCATTGCTTTAATTTCTAGTGTGGGGGATGTCGGTGGGTGTACGTAGCATACACAGGTGTGTGGGCCTTGCATTTCTACATAATCCGTATATATGTGTGTGGGCTCCGTCCCTAATTAGAGAGCTAACAGTTAGTAGACTTATGTTACGGGATTGTACATTGAGCCATTGTTAATTGGTTTCTATATCGTCTGCAGGTGAGCTTGCTACTTGTATACCTCCGTAATTGCAGCGATATATCAAGGGATATGTGTAAGTGACAGCTATCCCTTGTATTTCTGTCCCACATATTTGCAGTCATTGTGGTTGTGTTGTTAAAAGAGCCTGTTTGCCATGGGTTGCCACCTTTTCATATGGTCATTGTTGGACACTTGCGGGACACACAGCGGTGTTTACAGGCCAACATGTAGCCACGGTCAGTACACAGGTTAGCACATACTTTTATCCTCACTACATACCTATTGTTGTGTGACTTTGGCTACTTATCATATTGCATGTAACATTTACGTTTCTTACATACAGGCATAACTATTAAATACGACTGTTACATTATATACAGGACATATTTATGTCCTACCATCTCAGACATTTGCCCTTTGTACTGTTTTATGTCAGGACACACCTGCCCAGGGTGGGGCTGTCCCTCCTACTGTGGGACAGGTAGTAACCATATGCCTACGGCTAGCTATACCCACACCTACCGTACTGATCTGCCTCTGACTTGGCACTAACAAACATATGTTGCGGACACACACACACATTACAGTCACACAGAGACGCACACAGCACCCTCAACGCACACTTACACAGACTACGGCACTCACAGACACAGTTGAACACAGTACCTACGTGGACTGTAACACCGGCAGCGGTGACTAACTGCCCCTTCATATCATCATACTATTACTCGCGGATGTACTGTTCCGGTACTGTGTTCTATCGGTCTTTCAGCCTCGTGGTTACGCATGTCGGTATGTTACACATTCCATGGTTGGTGGTATCCTATTTATTTGTACCTCCAAGGTGTTATGAATGTCATTGAACTATCTATTATATTTGCAGATATCGCTGAATCCATCTATATCACCATATATCCCTCTATTGCCCTTTCTATCTGTATTATATATATGCATATGTGTACATATATATATATATCTATATATCTATAGCTATATATATATATATATATATATATATATATATATATATATATATATATATCTGGCGGGGAACATGACAGGGACACATCACCAACATATGCTGTAAGGCTCATGTACTGTTCAGGTGTTGGCATTCCGTGTTCCACTGGCTGTTGTGTTTACAATGTTTGAGGGCTGCCTATGTAGGAGTCACACATTGGGCCACCTATACATTACAATTTACAGGTGGTCATGTTTGTGTGCCATCCATTTTACTGTGTGTGCAGGTGGAGAGGTGTCAGTCCGTAGGGGCCTACACTGTCAGAGTATGTGCTATACGTTCCCTCTTTGCCAAGGCGTAGGCATATTGGGCATGCCTCCGTCTGCCTACTGAGGCTGGCACAGTGTGTTCATGGTCTGAATCCCCCTGTGCCTGTAATGGCCTTGGCAATTGTGGTGGGCTATGAGGGCCTTCACCATTTTGTCCCTGCTGCAGCTGCTTCCGCAGGATCATATTATGTAGCATGGCACATACTATGACGATGTGGGCACACGTGCCTGGAGAGTACTGTAAGGCTCCACCAGATGTATCCAAGCACCAGAACCGTGATTTCAGCATCCCGAACACACGCTCTATGATGATTCTTGTTTGTGCATGTGCCTCATTATGGCCTTCTTGCATGGGTGTGTGTGTGCATTTCTGATGGGAGTCATCATCCACGGCTCCAGTGCATAGCCAGCATCCCCCACAAGATGGCCATGTGGGATGTCCCCCCTGACAAATACCTGATACAGCTGTGAGGCATGCCAGATATGGGAGTCATGGTAGCTTCCAGGGCTGCCAGCACACACATCCATGATAATGCCCTGGGCATTGCACACGACCTGGCAGTTGATGGAGTGGAATCCCTTGCGGTTTATGTAGCGCCTACACTGCTCACCAGGTGGTGACTTGATTTGTATGTGCGTGCAGTCTATCGCACCCAGTACCTCTGGGTAGTGTGCCACACGGTGGAAGTGGTGCATATTGCTGGCCAACTCCTCCTGAGTTCTGGGGAAGTATATCTGCTCATTGGCAAGTGGTAACATGGCATCCAGGAACTGGTGTGTACCCTGGATGCTGATGCCTGTGAGATACCCATTATATCTCCAGTTGGCCTTTGAAAGGTACCTGTGGCCAGTATTCACAGGCTTACACATACCTTCGTGTCCACTGGGATGGGTTCCCCTCTGTTGTTTCTGGTTCTCAGGCGTGGCCAGCACAGCTCCACTATTTGCTGTAAGATGTCCCTGTCCACCCTGTAATGCTCTACTATCTCCAGGTCATGTAGCCCCTGGTAGGTTACCCTTGGTCTGAACACTCTCCTTCTCCTCTGAGGCCTGCAGTGGTTGTCGGCATCATCCTCCACAACACCGTCAGTCTCTAACACATGCTGATGAATCACAGCTATGGCAGCTCCCAACATGTACATTTTAAAAGTTCCCTGTGTGTTTACACCTATGGTGCGGTGTTTGGGAATAAACAGGTGTGTGTTGGGTGCTTTCACACTTTATACTATTGTGCTGTGAACACCGATGATGTCATAGGGTGTGTATGTACGATCGGTGCTACAGGGTATCTTATGTGTTTTACTGCCGGAACTACTACTGTGGTGCCTTTGGTGTTGAATTACATTTGCCTGCCGTGGATTACCTCTTGACCTTCCCTTTACATTTCTGCATGTTGCACCTACCATTTTCTGGCGTGCATCCTGCAGCCTACTTTCATTTGTACTTTCCTGGACCTGGCGTATCTTGCGTTATGTGTGCTACTGCCGGTCTGCTGTCGGTTTGCTTTGCTCTGCTGTGTCAGGTCTCCTATCTTTGCAATCCAATACCTCCCCTCCTTTCTTTGCATTCCAATGCCTCCCCTATCCTGTTTTGCAGGTTTCTGCAAGCAGACTTGTCAGCTGCCGTCGATTGGCCTTCGTGGGTTGATTGGTGTTGATTGCTCATTAGTACTCTAATTACCCTACTTCCGCATTTCCTTCTTTTCTTCCCCTGACCTTCCTGTTTCTGCTATTGTTTGCGGCGCGTGCGTCCGATTACTGGGTTTCGGGCACGTTTTCATCCTCGTACACATGTACTTTTGGGCACCATGTGCGCTCTCAGCTAAATGATTCTATACCTTCCTCCCCACCCCTATCCTGCAGCTTTGCTTAGCAACGGACAGGCCAGATTTGCATTGCTCCAATGTGCTTACTGCTATGGTGGCACACCCCTCTGCTAATGTCATGCATCTCCTCTGAGCCACTCCTCGGTGTTATACCACTGCGCTGTATGGTACAACCTTCATCCGGTGGGACATTTGCAATTCAGTATTATCTGCCTCATTTGCATGGCATTGACTACTAATTCATAGTTACCACGCCGAACACTATCGCAGGCCCTTAGCAACCCTTGCACCTTGGTTGTGGTGTTCCACGCCTACCATTGTTTATTATGCTGTAAACCTGATTTCTATTACATTGCGATTTTATGACATTTTTATATAATTTCTTTATGTTATAGCTTCCGCACACATGCCCTGCGGTTGTGCTGTGCGTTACTGTGGACATGACATTAAATGTGTTTATTTACGTGTTGTGCATCTTTTCTTATGCCATTGGCTGTGTATTTCACCATTGGCATATGTTAACGTTGTGATACCTGGGTCTGGCCCTCTTCCATAGCTCCAATGTTCTGTTTGGGAAAATGTAAACCGCATTTTTTGGTTTACATTTTCGTGAGCTTACGCTACGCCTGCACCACTTCATGAATCGCTATATGCCTTCATTTGCATGGTGCGACACTGCACATGGGGTGATTAGCATACCTACGCCGGAGGCTGCGCAGTTCTGGCGTACGCCGGTAGTGCACGTGGAATTGAATCGTACCTGAATCGCTTGATGGCCATATTTGGCGTTATACTGCCTACGCTATGCCTGCGCCTGGCGCAAGCTTCATGAATCCCGGGGAATATCTTTTTTATACATTAGTGCAATTTTATATGGAGTTGGGAAACTTCTATGTAGGAATTTCCATGTAAAAAATTTCCAGTAAGGGCATGATGATGTATTGTTTACAGATTTAAATATTAAAGATTTATTGGCTTCTGAAAAGGTTTCTTTGTTAACTTTTGTTTAGTAGTTCCAAAATGATTTATCTGAGATAAAAATTTCAGCACTCAAGGTTTTATATATCATGGACAAAGATGTATTTGTAGTACCATTCTGTGTATTTATTCACTTTAATTAATTTGTGAGAAATTCTCTAAATATCTGCATTACTGTTTTTAATGAACATTCCTTCAGAATGTTCACAACATTCTAATCAGAAATCTGTGTGGAGTATTAATGACCACCATTGTCAACCATGCCTGATTTATGTGATTAATTTGTCTAAATGAGTCTAAGCTAGTTTGTTGTTGTTATAGGGTTTGTGGCAATGATTACAAACCAGCATCTTTATACATTCAATCAGAGTTAGGCAGGGAATCAATCTGTTTCCATGTCTGGGTAAGTGAGACCATCTGAGAGGAATGCACCATTGCACTGTTAAGATGGTTTTGCAATCTGGTTAATTATATCAGCAAATAAATCAGTGACTTGGCAATTCGTTTTTTTTCCTAGTTAAACACTGTTGCACTTCAACTCACCTGTGTTTCTATACTTTTTTTGGTACTTTTAATACATTTTACACATTTTAGTCTAATCAAAAAGTACTGATTGTATTTGCTGCCTGGACTAATGTTACAGTCTTGCAGTTTTATTCATAATAGTATTGGTATTCTATTTAATTGAAGGATCTGTGCCTCATTTGTGCATTTATAAACCTTTTGCTTTTTTTGTCATAACTACATTTCCTGGGATGTCTCCCTGATCTGGTACCATAGTCCTATAGATCTGGTTGGAATAGTGTCAGTGTTGTGATTTACTGTAGGATCTGTGCCTCATCTGTGCATTTATAAAACTTATAAAACTTATACTGCTTTTCTGTCATAATTGCATTTGCTGGTAATTCCTGCCTGGTCTAATGCCATAATTTTGTAGATCTAGTCAAAATAGTATTAGTATTGTTTTGTTTTGTTTTTTTTGTTTTGTTTTTTTTTTGCTGCAAAACTCATAATCATTCAGCTGCTTAAACTATAATTCTATTGTAAGCTTAGTTGCCCTATGTACTATTTATCTGTTTAAAGCTGCACTTGCAGACTTACTCTGTGCCCCTTGATTGTTACATTATTACAGCTTACCAACTCCAATTGCTACATTAAGCAGCGCCATCCCTGCTGGTCCCTCCTGTTTGTTATGATAATTACACTCCTACCCTGTCCCCTCTGTTAAACAAAAGTAAAAGCTCTGATGTTTCTTGACTACCAGGGACCTTAGGACCTATAATTGGATTCATAGTGGTAAGAGAACTGTGAACAGGTTATCCATTGGCTGATTTATTGATTATTTTTGGTCTCCTTGGACCACATTGCCACTGGTTCAAACCTCCCACACATGCTCAGTATTTTTGCTGGGGCTGGTTGTTTTCCTGTCCCCCATGCTCACTGATTACATCTGAAGGCAACTTCCCTCTTTAGACCATGTCTCCCCTTAGTAAGCATATTAGTAAGCATCCTCCCACCTGGGATGGGTATGCCCATCCCAGTTCAGCTGATCCATCAATCACCCGATCTGCTCATTGAGCCCAGGTCAGCTGGGCACTAGCAAGCATTCTCCCACCTGAGAAGGGTACACTCATCCCAGTCCTGCTGATCCATCCGTCACCCGATCTGCTTATTGAGCCCAGGTCAGCTGGGCCATTGTCAGGGCTATATTTCTCTATGCCACCGGAGCAGCTTAATATATTTGCTATTTTTTGGTTGGATTCCACTCTAGCTTGTCTCCTATAACCTGTACCGAGCTGCGCTTGACCAAGATCTTTTTTCAAGACTGAAAAGTTTGGAAAACCTTGAACTGAGGTAAACAAGTTGCAGTGATCTTTTCATACTCCAGCTGTTCCAAACAGCATTTTTCAGCAAAAATGGAATACAAAAGCACAGCTTAACACTCTTCTGCCTAAGAATTTCCTCTATAGTGGATTGTCTGAGAAAGAGCCTTTTTCCTATAAGGAAACTGTTAACTCACTAACACCTAAGTGGTGTGGAATGCCACACCTCTTAGCAGACTACAGACATTCTTGCATTCTACAGTATTATCTGAAAAATCAACTTAAAAATGCATGATAAGCAAATATATTTTGTGAACAATAAAAGCTAATAAAACTGCACAGATAGCAATGTTTTCAGTAAGAAGCATTCTTTACAGTGATAATAGTCAGGGCATTCGCTGTCTTTCCATAAATACTATAGCATATTATAATGCATACAAACCAGAATTTTACTTTTGCTAAACTTTTCATAAACACATTTCATATGCTGGAATACTAGGCAACCTTGACAGATATTGTTAGCCAGACACAAGCCTGTACATGATAGCAAGAAATTCCTAAGTGCACATTTATTGAGCTATTTAAAGAGATATGAAAACATATGCTTGATTGTGTAAGTAGCAATATAAATAACACTGAATATCTCTCAAGATGTGTAGCTTACAGTCTTAATATGAATGACAGTTTTCTAAAGCATCTAAGATTTCATCTGATGGTATGTAACAGGTTGTAAGTCACTTGACTTTTGAACTATTATGAACGGATGGAAATATTGCTTATTTTCATACTTGCTAACAAACAGTATATCCACTATTGTCAGATATAAATTGACACTGACAATGAATTTCCCTGTCTCCCACCATGGCATTTCACACCATGAATCGCAACAGCATGTAGATCTCTCAATTATGAAAACATGAACATAAATATGAAAATATGAATAATAAGTGGAAAACAGTGGTTCATTTCTCCACTGCAGGTCATCCAACAATAACAATCTTCGTGTCATTTTTGTTAATTACTGCTTCCTCTTTCTAGTACTGCTTATTATTAGCTGGTAAGTTGATTAGTTAAGAGGTCCAGACTCGATAAGGAGCTATGGATGTTAATTTGGAAGTATACATAAAAGGCTGAGTAAGGAAAGAGTGACAATTAGTTGTTTGCCTGGTGCCAGGATCCAACAGATCACACACATCTTTGAACAACAGGTATAGGTATGACTCTATCACAGTACATGTGGGTGTCAATGACTTGAGACTATATGAGGAGAGACATTATGGAGCTGGTATGAGCTAGCACTGAGCAGCATTCTACCTTCTGCAGGAATGAAGTCAGAATATGAGCAAAAAATAATAGGCTTTAGTAATTGGCTAAGTTTTTGATGTCATTCTTAGTGGTCCAATATTTGTCAGCCTGGGATGACATGATCAACAGGCCATGCTGCTTCACCGAGGATGGCCTGTAGTTATTCCCTCTAGGTTTTTGAATATCGGCAAAGGCATTGTCCACTCCAATAGTGCCTATTTTAGGCAATGCAAAACCAGTTAAATCAAGCAATATAAAGAAACAAGCAAAATAATATAGGAAGGTGCTATTAATCAATGCTAGGAGTCTAAACAAGAAACTTCACTCCATACAAGCCTTCCTCACCATGGAGAACATAAACATCTGTGTAGTGTCTGAGACATGGTTCAAATGGTGGAGGGTACTCCAGCTGTGCAAGGCTATAATGCCTTTCACTCTTTTAGACCAGTCACTGAGCAGGAGGGGAAAAAAGGTGGAGGTGTCTGAATCTTCATTCAAGAGAGACTTACATCAAGGCTGTTAAGCAGCGTGATATACTGGAGCTTCTCCATGTCCAAATCACCATCAGAAAAGCCCAGCATCATATATTAGCTAGCTGTAGAACTCCCTCAATGTCCCAATAAATTCATAATGCCTGTCTATAAGAACTGAAGTTTCTCACTATTAAACCCAGTACCATTTCCCTTGCTGATTTTAACCACCCAACTATAGACTGTGAAACCTACACCACCACAAATGCACAAGTACAGAGATTTCTGGATTTTGAAAATCCAAACACCCTGGAACAATTAGTCAGAGTACCCAGTAGGGTGGACAACATCTTGTCCTTACCAATATAGGGGCATCTTGTACTGTCCCACACTTATCATCATTCCTTGTTTGGTCATAAAACTACCTCCTTCAAAACAAAATTGAAAAAGAGACCCCCCCCCCTCTACCCATAGCTCCTTTACAACAAGCTACCTACTCCCAAGTGACTCATTGACAAGCTTCAAATCTCTCTCCAAACCCAGTAAATACACAAAACATACACCACCAAACTGTACCAGCATGTAAACAGCAGCATAAATGTGGCTTTCCCCTGCAGAAGCAAATGTGGGGCAAATCCCCAGAAACAACCTTCCCGGTGAAACTATAAGATAAACATGCTATATAATAAACGAAAGTTAATCTTAGCCAAATTAAGAAGAATTCTCAGAATGATAGAGCCCCCATCATTAAATTAAACAAATAATTCAGGCACTTACTCATATCCACCAAAGCCATACTTAGGGTGAAAATAGCCACTCAAGCTAAAGAAAACCACAAGGCATTTTTTTAGATATATTAGTAATCTCTAGAGCACAACACAGGACAGGCAAAGCTGATTGTAAACAATGTTACCCTCACAGAAGCTGAACATATAGCTAACTACTGGTTGCTAAATTCAGCTGCAACTTTACCCCTTTCTCCCCATCTATCCTACGTGACATACCTGAAACCGACTCATCCTCAGCTATCACATACAATGTCTTGAAAGCACTCTCTAAATAAAAGAAATAATAACAATATCCCTGGCTGCATAATGAATAGCATGAATCACAACTGAGCCCCAGCACTAACAGCACTGTTCAGCCTTAGCATCCATACGGGTATCATGTGAATGGAGAACAGCAACAGTTATTCCCTTCACAAGGAAGGACCTTCCACAGACTCAGGAAATCATAGGCCCAGAAGTCTGATCAGCCTCATAAGCAGAGCAAAGCAAAGAATTATTATGCAACTATTTCGTAAAGATACAGGGAACTTCCAAACACTGCACGCATCATAGTTTGCATTCATCAAAGGCAGGTCATGCTTAATCAGCCTGGTGGACTTTTTTGAATAGGTCACCAAAGTTACAGAAGAAGGAAAAACAGTGCACAACACCTACCCAGACTTGGCTAAGGCTTCTGACACCATTTCTCAATCTTGCATTGTAGAAAACTTAATAAACTATGAATAAAGCCTTAAATCACCCACTGGAACACTAATTGGCCCACGGACAGAATGCAGGAGATTAAAATACATGAAGCTGCCTCCACAAAAACCCATGTATAGAATGCAGGAGATTAAAATACATGAAGCTACCTCCACAAAAATGACCAGTCATCAGTGGGGTCTCACAGAGCTTGGTGCTGGGACCTCTACTGTTTGCATACCTCTCAAATTTTTAGTGTGATTTTTAGAATTTTAGTGAGTAGTGATTTTTAGAAATCTGGACAAAGTCAGAAATATTGTGAGGACAAAAGACCAAAAACAGAGAGAGATTTTAAATATTACTCCTATAAACTGAGACAGTTGTATAATAGGATCTGTGTTATCACACATTTTCTGATGGAAATGAAAACTAAAATTCAAATGACTGTTATTTATTGACTTCAATTGCCATGAGTTGCCAGAAAACCACAGATTTTATAAGGAAAAGACCAAAAATATCAGGCAAAAATCTGGACAGTTAAGTGGTATGACTGTTTGCTATTTCTTGGAAGTTAAAGCCAATATTATGGGGCTCTGGCTGACCAGATTTGCAGATGACTGTGAAATGGGTGCAGTTATTGAATCCTCAAAATACATAGACACTCTGCAGGAAGGCTTATCTCAAACAAATAACTATTACCAGAATCATGGTATAAAACTAAATGCCAAAAAATGCATTAACATGTTCTTTGGGAAGTCGATTGTCCTGGAAAAACTGCCGCATTGATAATATGCCCCTAAGAGTCAACTCAGTTGTTCAGGATGTGGGAACATTATATAGGTAGTGACAACTTTCATCTAACGTGTCCACTATAGTGTGGAAATCCTTTTATATCCTGCAGCTCATTATCAAAGAGATTGCTTTCAGGTTCAAGGATGTCATTGTCCCCATTTACTAATAAGGCCAATTAATGAGTATAACAACCCCTTTGGCATGTATCAGTCCAGACACTTGCAGCAGCTGTAATGCCTGCAGAGACACCTTACTAAATGGATAATAGGCTTAATCAATTTGCCTTACATCGACCACCTGAAAGCCCTGTCACCATACTCAGTCTTTTACAGACAGCTAAGAGGTAATCTGTGTCTGGCATACAAGGTATCATTTGATCCATTACTGACAGACCTATTACATATCGAAAAGTCAAACAGGATCCGAAACACTCATTCCAGGCATCTAAACCTGTTCTTAAACATCAACACAACAGACTGAAGTGACAGGTGTATCTCGCAGAGGATAACCATTGCTCTACAACAGACTCCCCATCCACATAAAACAAAGTTCATCACTGTCCAACTTGAAGCACAACTTGAATATATGGATGGGCAATAAGAAATTTACCCCAGGGGTCCCCCAGTACTATTAAAGGTTAGATGCAGCTCCTAAATAATTTAACCAATGACTGGAGCTTTCTACGTATCTGTAGTATGATACTAGTTACTACGCTAGGGATGATATAAATATAGTCAGTGAATGGCTAAGGTTAATCTAAACACTAAACAAAACTGGCAATTTTAAGCACCAAATGGGAAATTTGGCTAGGCTTAAAATAGCCCACAACTATCCTATGAACCTAAGTGTTTGTTGATGTACAGATTGCAAGAAATGCAATTAGTTGTAGTAAAATATTACAAATATTACACATTCTATAAATCTGATCTATAGACTGCAAGAAATGGAATTAATGTCAGTAACAAATATCACAAATTCTGTAAAAATGTTCATTTAAAAACTTCAAGAAATGCAAAGGAAAGTAATAATGATATTACAGATTCTGTAAAAAATATAACTGGCCTGCCCTGCTGTATAGTAGCACATGCATGTTTGAATTTTCAAACTAGTAAACAAGGGCTGTCTACTAATCAATGTTTTCTATCCACAATGAAATAAAGACAGCACATGCTGAATTATGTACTACAATTATCACCATTGACTGTTTCCCGGATTGAAAGCATAAAACAAGTGTTTCAGTAATCTGGCTTATCTCATGTCTTACAATAGCTTCACATATAGCTTTACTGCACTTTGTCTTGGCTCAGCATTTTCTGGTCTTATTACCACATCATTCTTTTGCAAAACAATACAGAACAAATAACATTAAGTTTAAATAGACTACTTCCTGCAAGTGTATCCTGTGTTGAAAAATAAATGTAAAATGAGAGGCTGTCTGTTTGCCATTGACTTAGCTGATGAATAAATAAAATGGTAAAGGAAAAAAATCTTGACAAAAAATATTGCTAAGGATTTATCTAGAACTTTTCAAATTGTGCATGAATACAGATTAAATACGTGATAAAGTATAATGGTATTAACTTAGTGGCACTGTATGCCTGCTTTTTGTTTCTTCATCTCTCGCTGAATAAAACAATTCTGTTTGATTGGAGATAATTGAAAATTATTCAACAAAATAAGAGTGAACTACATATTAAAAGGTATTTTCCCTTTGTTTATTCGAGACTTTGCTTCATTGATTTTTCATGATCGAAAACCATAACTTGAAAAACACATAAAAAGAGAAAACAAAAATCTTGCAGGAGGACAAGCCCCATCAGAACCCTGTGTGGAAGCTTGGACACCTCCACAGCCCTAACTTTTATATGCCAACTTCACAGTAGCACCAAAGTGAGGAAAAGTGAAAAAAAAATACTGGAGGTGCACTACCAGCTTGCACAATCCATATAACTATGATATAACAAACTGCAATATATAAGAAAATGCAGAAAAGCTGCTTACACAAATATGTAACAGTAAAGTATAGGTGTTATTAGAATGTGGTGGACACTGGGACAAGTTGCTGTGAATATGTGTGTCCAGTATTGTATAGGCATATTTGTAACTGACATATGAGTTGCAAGGTCACTAAAGGAACATTCTTTTTACTGTAATAGTACACACTAATAGGTAATAAAGAGCATTATGGGCCGGCTTGCTTCCAAAGGATATTCATGTAGATACCATGTAGGAACTGCAGGTTCATAGGTTAATACTAGGCAGGCAGATTGAACAACCATACACAGACCATCAATACACCCTTGGAAGTAACACCAGCAGAAATGTAGCAAGATCAGTTGGTACCTGGCAACCACCAAGTTGCAGATCTAATATGTCAATGTGCATAATGTCAAAACAAATTGATCAACATTATGCACATCAACACCCTACTAATCATGTGCCAATAATTATTCTTGGCACATAAAAAAACACAAAGCAAGCATCACCCCCATACCCCCTGCAAATTATATATTCTAACTCTGAGATCACACAGTCCCTGTGGGAAAAAAAATTATACCCAGACCCAGGGCATGTCAATCTCATACACCTGTTGACCATCTGTTTAGTTGACCAAACTGTGACAATTAAAGAGATGTCAACTAAAATACCCTTCGACAAAGTTACCAGGACCCATATATGTATAGATAGATAGATAGATAGATAGATAGATAGATAGATAGATAGACAGATAGATAAATAACACACACACACACACACACACACACACACACACATATATATATATATATATATATATATATATATATATATATATATATATATATGGGATCCATCAATCTGTTCGAAGTTTCACTACTTCGAACTCCATCTCACCGAGTCCACTTGTTCGAAGCAGTGAAACTTCAAACATTGACTTCGCCAGGCACACTACAGCACGGAATGGGAATATTCCCTTTTCCCCACTGTAGTGTGATCTCGGAGTTGGTATATTTAAGTGGGGGGTGCAGGGGGCTTGCCCGCCTGCAAAAACATGGTTTTAGTGGGGGGGGGGGTTTCTGGGTAGCCCGGGGAACTAGACTTCAGCAAAAGTGCACTTTCGTTTAAGTGGACATTCGCTGAAGTGTAGGGTCTACTGCTCTATTTTGAAGAAGTGTATTTTCGATGTAAAGCAGTAGACCCATATATATATATATATATATATATATATATATATATATATATATATATAGATGTGTGTGTGTGTGTGTGTGTGTGTGTGTGTGTGTGTGTGTGTGTGTGTGTGTGTGTGTGTGTGTGTGTGTGTGTGTGTATATCTATACAAAAACGGAAAAATGATGCAACAACACTTTAATAAAACTAAGTCAGATAAAATACTGACAGATAAGCACATTTGGGTTTCAACAAACCCTTCTTCAGATCTGCCATTGTCAAATAAAGCACTTTCATATAAGAAAGTCATAACAAATAAAAGTTCCATTTAGGTACACTGCCTATCTTATTTTATTTTATTTGCAGTTTGTTAACCGTGAAAGTCCATTGGGCCAGAATGAGCCCATTTTCAATGGAGGTCTGGGGAGAAAAGCTTCATATACAATTATTACAAAGCTAATATCAACAAAGTTAACAAGTGCAATACAGTTTTCAAAAACTACTAAAACACAGTAATATAGAAGACAGAATAATAACATTTGAGCAACACAGTAATATAGAAGACAGAATAATAACATTTGAGGAAGGTGTTGTAACATAGTACTGAATGAAATTAAAACATAAGTATTTTGGAGTACATCTGTATAATTTGGAGTGCAGGCATTTATGCACTCAAAGTTTCATGAGGTGAGAGGTAGAAAGAATTATAGGAGGAGAGTAGAACAGTGAAAGGTGAATAGGTTGAGTTATGAGAAAGGAAAAATGGGAGAAGGAGTGGAGATGACATGAAGGGAGTCAGTAGGCTGAGTTTTGAGAAAGGAGAAAAAAGGAAGGGAAGCAGAAATGATATAGAGGGGGTCAGATGGGTAAGAGCATGTGCATTCCCAGTGAGAAAAGCGAACGAAATGGAACATGGTCTTGAAGGTGGAGTGGTTCTGGGTGATTCGAATGTGAGGAGGAGTGAATTCCATAGCCAAGCTAGGGAGAAAGACAGGAGAAATTGCCCAGGTGAGCGTAAGGGTTTGTACACTTCACAGAGGTTCTGGTTACTAGACCTGAGTACTCTGTCAGGATGATGCAAGGTGAGTAAGGAGGAGAAGGAGTTGTCCTGTGGTGTTTCCACCCCTTAAGAGCCAGTTTTAGACATATATTTGTATTAAGTCCCGGTGATGTGCAGGAAGACCTTTTAATGAGAGGTTATGAAGGGATAAAAATAGAAAAGGAATGGAATAATTTTTGATTTTCAAGAAGAGATAAAGCTTGACCACTTTTCAAGTGAGCACGTGAGCTCAGTCAATTGATGGAGAGGGATGATTGTAAACCAACAGAGTAAAATGTATTAGATCTAACTCTATGAGAAGTCTAATCAAGTTCACTTATGCTGATGACATTAAGCAGATAAGCAATATTATAAGAGCGAGTTGGAAGATTTTATTATTGGATCCAGTCTTGAAGGATATATCTAGAACAGTTCCCTCCTTTGTATACAGTAGAAATAAAAACCTGAAACAGATGTTATGTTATTCTTTTAATAATATGACACCCCTTTTTTCAGACAGAACTGGTACATTTCCATACAGGCTATGAATTTGTTGTAAATACATCATGACAAGTAATGAATTCATACACCTCCGAACTGGCAAGAAATATAAATGGAGTACTTATGTGGATTGAAAGACCAAACATTTGGTTTATTTAGCAATATGACAATTATGTGCATGCTTTTATGTGGGGAAAACTGATAGATCTTTCAAAGAACGCATCTCAAAACATACCAGCAACATCAGATCACATGATTTAAAGAATCTCTTGTTTAAACATATTAATGATAATAATGGTTACCACTTTTATTTTATGGCTTTACCATTCACTTTGGGTGATGCCAGAGGGGGTGATACTAATTTGAGAAATGAACAGAATGAGATGAGATGGATTGCTGAATTGCAATCCTGTATGTCACTGGGACTTAATCCAAATATTCTTCTAAAACCAGCTCTTAAGGGGCAGAAACTCTGCAGGACAACATGACTGATTTATAAGATGGGCAGTGTCCCTAAATAGAACTTTGATTGGTTATGGTTTGATAATGGCAGATCTGAGGAAGGGTTCGTTGAAACCCGAAAGGGCTTATCTGTCTGTATTTTATCTGAGTTATTTTTATTAAAGTGTTGTTTTATGATTTACGGCCTGGTGGCAGCATAATTTTTTCCATTTTTGCATTTTTTTATGCTTTATGGTGCTGGCCTTTACTCGAACTGTATCTGCTTGTGTATGTATGTATGTATATATATATATATATATATATATATATATATATATAAGTATATGCTACTTGGTCAAATATACAAAACTCAAATGATCAAGGAAAACTCCTTGATCTTCACTTCATTGAAAAACAATAAATAATATGTGATGATCATATCATTCATCCAACTGAATGGCGCTCGTGTGTGTGTGTGTGTGTGTGTGTGTGTGTGTGTGTGTGTGTGTGTGTGTGTGTGTGTGTGTGTGTATTTTAATCCTCTAATTAAAGCTGAAGAAAAAACGGTTTTCAGGTTATGCAAAGAGCTACTATGTATTTACATAATAACTCTGTTGTATCAAACACCTCTTCTAAACTGCAACAAACACCTATAATAGCCTCTTGCTATAGGCCACTGACTGTCATTTATGCTCAAAATAACAATAAAAAAGGTCTTTAAGCTTTTTTTTTAATTTTTTGAATTTATATAACAGCTTTTTGTTAAACTGCGCCAATTAAAACAAACACCATTGCTAAACACTAAAAAAGACCTATACCAGCTTTTTACTGCCTTTTCTAATACACAAACTCTGACTGTCCACATGCTTAACAGACTGCTTGCAGGAACTAATGGGAATTTTTGCAACAGTGCAAAATATATCCCTAACAGGGTATGCCTAAGGCAGCTGCTCCCCTTACACTGCCCTTGCTACAGATCTGATTCCCAGTAGATTTAGATCTCTTCTTGCTGATGGCCACATTACTAATCCCCAGGATAAATGTATGTGAACCCATAGGTTCATAGGTTCATAGGCTGGTACTAGGCTATCAGCCCTAGGGCCTATACAAGCCTAGCCATAGCAATTCCCTGGCTATTTCTTCCCACAGTATTTACTTCCCTTCTACCATTAAGACTTAACTTGAAGGAGGATAAGATGTTATATCATTTAACAAGAAAGGGTAGTTTGATTCAATGGTAGGGAATCTTCTGGGTAATGAAAATATCCCTCCAAGAAGTCCTAGTTATGTTGCAATGTAACTTGAAAGTTTTGGACAGAGTACTCTTAATATTCCACTGTTTCTGATTTGGAGAAGATTTATTAAATCAGGATCTTACATAGTCTGGAAGACAAGAGAACCATATCCACATAGAATTTAATCTGTTTGGATAGCAAAGAGAACCTAGCCTTTTGATTCTCATGTTTAGGAAATACTGAGATCATTATAGCTAGGATACATGTTTCATAAGATACATATGATTTGGAGTGTTATATTCAATGATCTGCCTAATAACAGAGGAATACAGGGCGGGAGGGGGTAAAACATCTTTGAAACTGAAAATATGTCTTTGATAACTAACTATCCGGGCAATGTAAAAAAAGATTTTCTTTCTGTGACATCATTTTTGATGGATGTGCACAGATCTCTAATGACTGTATGTACCTTAAGCAGGGTGCCACTTATATGGCAATAAGTGAGAAATGCTTGCTTTCCAAACACAACTTCACTACATTTTTTTTTCATTAAGTCTAAGGTTGTGGCCAAAACAACAGGTGTTGCCTTTATCCAGCCCTGCTAGCAGTCAACCACAAACTTAGTCAACCATATTCCTTAGACATATGTTTTCATGTCACAGAAGTAGATGCCAAAAAGAAAGGGACCCAGCACAGCACCCTGGGAGACTCTGCTTGTGACTAATGTATTAGACAAGAAAGTACTACCAACTCTCACATTGTGTATATAATCAGACAGCCAGTTAGCAACCCATTCAGTAATATAGTTGTTAATGTTTAAGACGGTGAGGTACTCAATACCTGCAAGATTACTTGTATTGGATACCTTAGCAATGTCAAGGTAAGTGGTAAGGATAGAATGGACCCCAAAACCATCCACCCCCAGACACTTGCAGCTGTTAACCTGTTCCACTATTCTCCCTTCTATCTCAGTTCTCAGCTTCATCTGAACTCTATTTGCTGCCATTACCGCTCTCTTATCTGTACTCAGTTTTATCCCATATGCCTTCAGTTTTGTCTTCTATTTTCCTATCATTTGTGAAGTTCTTGCTCAAAGTCTGCCTGCAATTCTACACCATCTGCATACAGTAACTTTGTTTTCTGTCCCATCTGACCTTTTTGCTAATGTAGTCCATCACCAGTATGAACAGCAGTAGATTCAAAGCTGAACCCTGGTGCTCCCACTGCAAACACCTATGTGAGACCAAACATTGTTTGTACTTGAGTCATTGGTTCCTTGCACATAGGCTGCACTAATGCTACCAATTTTTCTGGGACTTCAAACCACTGCAGGACTGTTCAAATCAGCTTTCTTGGGACCTGATCATGTTTTCTTATGCTTTCTCCAAGTCTAGCAATGCCCAGTTTTACTTTTTCCTCTTCTCTAACTTCTTGTCAACTATCTATCTCACTGCAAACATCGGGTCAGTTATGCTGCATTCTGATATGAATCTGACCTGCTCATCTCCCGTCTTAATTTCTACTACTGTGCGCATTTGTTTATCAGTCATCCGGAACTCAGAACGTTCATTCAGTATAACAGGAGTTTGATGCCTCTGTACTGCACACAGTTGTGAAAGTCCCCTTTGTTCTTGAACACTGGCATGAGTATTCTTGTTTTCCAGTTACCTGGGATGGACCTTTCTCTCCACACTGCTATGAGTACCCACAGGAGTCATTTCTCTCCTATCTCACCCAGCATCTTTATCATATCTGCTGTAACTTATTATGAGCCTGCTGCTTTCCCTGACTTCATTTTTAATGCTGTTTTTACTTCCTCTGTAGTGGGCTCCTCTTCTTCTCTCTGTGTAGGCTGTGTTTGGGGCAGTACAGCTTCTGTGGGATTCATTCAGAAGCTGCTGGTAGTACTCCTTCCACTGCCTTTGAAGCCCTGTGGACTGGTGAGAAGGTTCTTGCTGGTATCCCTTATGAAGGGTGTCTGACTATCTTCTTCATATTTATATCTTTGCCTTCCAACCTGATATAGTTTTTTTGTACCATCTACTGACTTACTTTCTAGAAGCTGGCATAGTGCCTCTGATGCCTTGTTCTTTGCTATTGCAACTATTTTCTTAGCTTCTTTGTTAGCCAACCAGTATTCCTTAGCCTGGTTAGTCTTTTCTATCTCCTACTTTTTCCTGCACTCCTTTCTTTTGATGATTTACTGGACTTTTTCATTCCACCACCAGTTTTCCTTACTTACCTTATTTCCATACCTATTTCAACCACATATATGTTCTGTAGTTCTAACCCATGGTGGTGGTGCTGCGGTAGCGTTGTCGCCTCACAGTAAGACGCTGTCCGGTTCAATTCTCAGCTAGAGCGTCTTCTGCATGGAGACATGCGTGAATGGGCGTACCTTCATTGGAGGTTGTGCGTCAGGGTTGGTAACTCGGCACGTAAAACTCAACTACCAATCATTAGTGGACCGGAGTTTTGCTGGGCGACCCCTAACTGGGAAAAGCCGAAAAGACACAACAACATATGTTCTGTAGTCCTCACACATGCTGTTTTAAGGTGTTGCCATTCTTTTTCAACTCCACCTATTTCCTCTTCTTCTTGAGGTGCTAGACCCTGAGTAATTCCTTGAAATGTTCTGCTTTCTCTCCAGTCAACTTCCAGATCTACAACCTGGTCGCTGTTGACCTTAGAGTTTTCTCTGGCCACTGCTTGCAACTGATTGCAGCAACCAGTGGTTCATGCTGTGGACTGACTATTTCACTGTGGGTGACTTTGCAATCACGGATTCTACCTCAGTGCCCTTTTCATAGTAGGAAGTCTACCTGAGTTGCAAGTTGGCCACTCTTTTATGTGATTCAGTACTCCTACATTTATAGCTACCTAACCACACCCCCATTCCTATTCTAGCCATACAAAGCCACTTCCCTATCATCTCCCTCCCCCTCCCATCACTTACCAATTTAACCATTAACATCCCTCTAAGGCAATGTACCATCACCCTAACACAATGAATACCATCCCACCCACTATTTTAAAACCAAAACTCAAAGCTATACCTCTCATTCTACCGCTTATAATTATACCATACCTACTAACTAGATATGAAGATCAGCAATACTCAGGATTCCACTACCTCAAATATCAAACCAGTACCCCCTTATCTTCACTTAATACTGAATATACCACCTACTATCTGGCCCCTAAAACAATAAAACCTAATTACCAGTATCTTAACAAATCAAACCAAAAGCACCCTAAATCCAAATATGGTCAAAAATTATTATTTAAACTCATGAAACTATTAGATTACCTAAGAAAAAACATAACTAAAGACGGAGACATCCATCCTAACCCAGGCCCATCGTCAACCCCAAACTCTGATAGCCCACCATTTTCTCTCAGGTCATCTACCTCCCTTCAAATTTACCACCTAAACATAAGAAGCCTAAACAATAAGGTACACAACCTACATGCCCTTTTAGCAACTTACCTCCCTGACATAATGTGTCTAACAGAAACCTGGCTTAAACTATCAACCAAAGATAATGAGATCCTTCTACTTGGTTATAATATACTTAGGGCTGATCGTACAAAGAAGAAGGGAGGTGGGATTGCCGTGCTGTACAAAAACACGCTTAACATCATACTCAACCCCATTCAACCACCCCAGATCTCCAGTGCTGAAATATTAGCTCTAAAACTACAACTAAACAAACAAAAAAGTGTAAATCTAATTGGGATCTATATCCCCCCTAGGAATAACTCTGACACACTGGAGAACACTCTAAATTGGTTAGCTAACAACTGCCCTCAAGAAACTATTGTTCTGGGTGATGTTAACATTGACTGGAACCTATGTTCTTCAGACTCCAACCCCACCCATATAAACCTCCATGGATTCTCAAAGACCATATCCTCCTCCTCCAGAATAGGTAATTCTAACCAAAAAGAGAGTACCCTTGATTGGATACTCATTAATACTCATCCCCATATGTACATGTCTGGGACCCTTCCCAATGACCTTAGTGATCACCTCATCACATACATAAGGAAAGACAAAATAGTAAGCTCTAAACTGCCCATTTACAGGTCACAAAGAAATAAGAAAAAATTTGACCTCACAAAATTTCAAATGGAACTCAAATCCTGTAATTGGTCAACTCTAAAGTATCTTCCCCTAGATGAGGCTGTAACAAATTTTAACTCCACATTTCTAACCATACTAGATTCTCATGCTCCAAAAAGATCAATCAAAACTAAAACACAAATAGCACCTTGGCTAACAAAAGACTCCAAATCTAAAATCAAACTTAGAAACAAAGCATGGGACAAATGGTGTACAACCAAGTCACCCCTAGACTGTATTAAATTCCAACAGCTAAGAAACGAGACTAAAAAAGCCATGACACTTGACAAAAAAAACTATTACTGCCAACTACAATATAAACATCAAAACAACCCTCAAAAGTTCTGGACGGGTTTAAATAATCTTCTCCAACCAGGTAAATCCTCCACTCCTACCCCAGGAACATTATGTGATAAAAGCCCAGTAGAAGTAGCAAATACCTTTAATACTTTCTTTACCGAGACTATTCAGTCCCTAGCCAACCAGTTATCTGCTACCTGCTCCTCTATAACAGATCCTGTACCCAAGACACTACTCTCCTTTAACCTCCAACCTGTCTCCACTTCCTTCATCCGATCCTTATTGAAGAAGCTAAAGCCAACTACCCTTTCTGCAGATCTTCTCCCAGCCGAATATCTGCAAAAAGCTGCAGATGTCATAGCATACCCCATCTCAATTCTAATTAATCGAACCATAACAGAGTCCACAATCCCCTCAATATGGAAAATATTCTATGTTTTACCACTCCATAAAGGCAGCTCATCCACATAACTATCAAACTATAGTCCAATAGCCATATTGTCACCACTTGCCAAAATCATGGAAAAGTGTGTGCACAAACAACTTCTATACTATCTCATCCACAATAAACTACTAACCAATTCACAACATGGATTCAGACCCCACCACAGTACATCCACTGCCCTCCTCTCTTTTACCGACATAATTAACCATAACCGGAATAACAAAAAAATATCCTCAGGTCTCTTTCTGGACCTGTCTAAAGCCTTCGATATGGTGAACCACCAGCTACTTCTCCACACTCTGAAAACCCTGTACATAGACAACCAAGCTCTAGACTGGTTTCATGCCTACCTCTCTGATAGGCAACAAGCAGTACTCTGGCAGAATAAGCTCTCTCGCCTGTTACCTTATACCATAGGGGTTCCTCAAGGCTCCATATTAGGACCTCTTCTCTTTTCAGTCTTTATTAATGACCTCCATACAGTCATCCCTGAGGCCACCTGTATTCAATATGCAGATGACTCTACACTAGTATATTCTGATACATCTCCAGTTAACCTATCTACAACACAGCACATTTTTACTACAGTAGAAAACTGGCTATCAGGGCGTCATCTGATCTTGAACCCAAACAAAACCAAACTATTACTCTTCCATCCAACCCATAAACCCTCTCCTATATCCTTTGCCATACAATCCAACAATGGGACTATCATCTCCCAGGACTCCTATACTAAACTATTAGGAGTTACCATTGACAATAAACTTAGATTCGATATGCACATTAACCATACCATTAAAACCGTTAACAAGAAACTTGGGTCATTGTACAGGATCAAAACTTTCCTAACTCCAATTGCCAAAGTGGCCATTGCTCGCTCACATCTTCTCTCTACCCTTCTATACACCTCTCCCATGCTTACTAACCTTAACAAATCTGACCTAAACAAACTCTCATGTTGTTATAATCATATTGCCAGATTTGCAACTGGTATGCCATATAGAACTCACCACTGCTTTAACCTAAAAAACCTCGGCTGGATAGAACTACCAAACCTTCTCCAGCTGAACCAACTCACAGAAGCATTTAAAATTCTCAAACAACCCGATAACACTCCTGCAATGAAAACTTTAATTATTCCTTATACCAATCTAAGCTGTCTTCACTCATCAAAAAGGCTACTTGTCCAAACAATCAAATCCTATAACTCAGGGGATGATACTCTGTTTGCCAACGTCATTGGAAAAATATGGAACTCCCTCCCCTACAACCTCACTCTTTTACCTCCCTAGACCAATTCAAAAAGAGTCTAAAACTCCATTTTAAGTCACATTGGTTTTGCCAATGCTCTAACCCAGATTAGCTCCTCTTCAATTAACCAAGATCATGCTTTTCCTCAGGATTATCCAAGTTCAAAAACTTTAAACTTTTATTCTCAAAAGACCTAACCCTACATTTCCTTGACGAATTTCTGACCATAATTGGAAGCCCTTAAACCTTTGCTAAAAGGACAACCTAGGGAAGGAACCTGTAACTCCAAACAAGAACAATGTATAGTAACTAAACTCAAAAGCTATTATTGTCTTCTTAATCTAACATGTTTTTATAAATCTGTATAAGATCTGTTGTATTTTGTGATTGTTATTGCTAGACTGTTTTGTTGCACTATGTAAATTGCATATTTTTCTCCTCAGCTGCATTACTAAATGAAACAATATGTAACATGTATGCAACTCACTGACAATGTGGAGCTTTTCTCCCCAGGCCTCCGCTGAAAATGGACATGTATCCAGTTGGACCATCTCGGTCAACAAATGTAAAATAAAGATAAAATAAATAAATGATTTTGTGACTGTCTTTCTTTCTGAACCATGTTTTGGCTACTATCAAGCCATCAAGCCATTTATCAGAAAGAAGTCTAGAATGGCCGCTCCTTCTTTATTCCTGTTGCCCCAGCCAGGTGGACCCAGGCAGTCCTGATATCCTGTTCTGTCTGTCCCAATATGTGTATTCAAGTCACTCATTATTAACACCAATTCATGTTGTTCTGCTTTATCTAGTAGCTCCTGCAACTGTTGTGTGAATGCACTCTTTTCCTCACTATCACAACCCTGCTGTGGGGCACAGGCTGAGATTATGAATACTGCCCCATCACTACACTGGAGGCTGATTGCCAGGAGTGTAGCAATTCTTAGTTTATGTTTTGCAGGTTGATTGGTTTTAAATCCAGCTTTCACTCAACAGAACTATCCCAGGTAACACAAGCCAGGAAACTGGATACTGGCCTGCCAGTAGCTTATTGACCTAGGGCTAATGGGCTTTATATTGGGCACACATTGACCAACAGGGATACATACAACCCTTCCACCATTAGCAAGAGCCCTTCACATAAGTCAGTGTAGGCTGGGTCCTAAACCCCCTTATCACAGGCAAATCTCCATACCCATGTGGCAACATTAGTCAATGCAACCGAATCAAGTAGAGTCATATTTTACAACATTAAATGGCTAGCCCTGCCATGGCATGCAGTCTGTGATCCATGTTCTCCTATCATGAGGATACTGTGTACCATAGTAGATGGCCAAAGCAGTTGGTTTATAAAACTGTTCCCTTATAGGGCACCATATAGTGTCTGTGCTGCCATTAGTAGATTCAGTCAGAAAAGTCTAACCAGTTAAGAAAGTAAGAACTACCTTTCACAAAATCATATTGGCAGATGTGAACCATCTGTGTTGCCTTGAAGAGCACCAAAGGTTTCTTCATGCTCCTGGATCTTTCAGATTGCACACTATTTTTTATTAGCCATACCTGAGTGATGCAATACAGAATATCATGCAGTGTGGTAGTATAGTAACTAAGGAGACATGACAGCTGACATAAATGGTAGGAATGTTGATGCAGACATTCATTCTACATGTTATTCTTTACAACATTTGTTGAAAGCTTTTATTTTGCAATTGTAATGACATGATCTTCTGAAGTTCTGAAGTACTCCATCATAAATATGGTGGCATTGATGACTATGTCTCTGCATACCACTACTTGTGTAATGTTGGCAATGCAGGTTCAAGGGAAACAGATATGTCTAGATTCAACAGGAAAGGAGAAAAAGAAGAGACTCAAAACTGCTGTCTTCTCACTGAGAGCATAAAGAATGGAAAATTATTTTTCTACTTTGTACTACGAGTTGGCAGTTTGCTTGTAAGCAAAGCCGAGGAAGAAGACTGAAGTAGTTCTTGGATCTCCCTGTGAAGAGATGTACAAGAAGGTAGGTGAAAAACAATATCACATGATGAATGGGTAATAGAGGTGCTGAGAGAGCAAAAGAGGTCCTGTGGCAGGACAACAATTATATAATTTAGCATCAGGAGTCTGAAGATACATAATTCATTTGAGACATCACATTATGTATGCATATTTTCTGGAGGGCAAACAAGAAATACAGAAGAAAATAATCAAATACTTCTTACACGATGCACATGATCCACAGTTCTGAGAAAAAAAAACATAGAGGGGGATAAAACAATGCACATGATCCACAGGTCTGAGAAAAAAACATAGAGGGGGATAAAACAATGCACATGATCCACAGTTCTGAGAGAAAAAAACAGAGGGGGATAAAACAATGCACATGATCCACAGTTCTGAGAAAAAAAACATAGCGTGGGATAAAACAATGCACATGATCCACAGGTCTGAGATAAGCAACCATTAGATTAGACACAGTCAAATCAATTGTGTATGCTATGCACTGAAGGCCATTCTGAGAACAAACATTGTACACAGACACATGAATTACCAGTGCATACTCCATACAATGTCCATACGGTGAAGAGTGTACAATTCTGAGAACAAACATCATACAGTCATATGAATTACTTGTGTGCATTATTGCACTACTTATATACCAGAAAAAACAATATATTCCATGATAAATAAATCAAATCTTACAATTACCATTTTCACTAAATGCATCATTTTCAAATAGATCAAAATCAAAACAGACATTTCTGAAGGGGTGGAGTTAGCTGGTGACTTGATTCACTTGTTCTTTTAAGTGGTCCACACTATTCAAGATTATGCTGTAGCAGTAAAATTTTAAGTAATGTAAAGGTGTGTATTATCTCTCCAGGATGCCTATGTGTTAGTGATATGTCCAAGTGCATTATATCAATGTATTTAATTTTTTTTGTGCACGGTGTGGAGCGCAGCAATTGACATTTGTCAGACATCCAAAAAATAGAAACCGGATGCATTTAATTTGTGATGCAAAGGTCAAGTTTAAGCATAGCTTAGCAGGTTTGCATGGCACAGTGTGGTGCTTAGCAGTACTTAAAGTTAGTGCAGAGGTATATGTAAAAGTATAGCAGCATTTTACATGTCCATGTATCCAAGTGGTTAGAGATATAGCCATAGGTGCAGGGTTTGAATACATGGAAGGGAAATTAAGCATTTATTTTCCAACAACAAATTATTATGATTATTTTTAAATCCTGATCTGCTAAGACCTTCTCAGACCTGCTAAGCACTGCTTGGCAGTGCTTGGCATTGCTTGGCTGTGATTAGCTTGTTTGCACACTGCTAAGCACTGCTAGTTTAAACACTGCTCAGCTCAGCTGCACTGGTTTGCGTGGTGCTAAGTGATGTGGCACATTTTTAAAAATGGCCCAATGGTGGGTAAGGACAGGAAAACAGGCTATATTAAGCACAACAGGCGGGAACACAGCATAACCAGTTGAAGTTTGAACTGTGCAGGAATTATGGCAGGCATAGGCGAGGGTGTACACTTCCAGGTGCAGCAGTGGGACATTCTGAAGTCCAGGGTCATAGTTGGACTCCTGATAAAAGACCATGAAGACCAGCTGCTGCAGGGACAGTTCCAAGGCTCAGAGTGCAAGGCAGAGGCCTGGCACCAACTGGCACGTGATCTCACCAGTGCTACAGGTATCCCACACACAGGTAAGCAGGTCCATTATCACTATGATGATCTGAAGCATCAGAAGGGGATATTCTGAACACCTAGGTCCAGGAAGCTCAGGCTGGGAATGCCCCACAAGTTTGCAAGCACTGTTAGCATTGTTTTACCAATTCCTAATCTGAATGTTTGATAGACAGGTATACATAATGGTGTGCTTCTCTCCCTACAGCTGCAGAGGCAAGAGCTCACAACCTAGAGGTGCATGGTAGGCACTTGGCCAAGTTGCACCGTGAGTGTGGTGAGTACAGATTAATTTGCAATCTATAGTCAAATAAGCAAGAAAGAGTAATGCATTAACTGCCAATAGGTATATATACAGTAAATATTTGTGTATTGCAATGAATGTGGATGTAGGCCTGTACTGCAATAAGTGGCAAATGTAAACTATAGTGCAATAAGCAATGAAGACTAAGATTAACCCTGATAATGTAAATGAAATAAAGTTTCTACAGCAATAATTGTGGAATTATAGCTGTATTGCAACACCTGTATTACATCAACTGCTGTGCAATAAAGGGTCAAAACTATAGCAGTAACTGCATGAAGGAACCCTAATAATGATGTGTTGTGCAATATGTGTGTAATTAGAGCTGTTTTGCATAAAATCGATTATGACAGCTGCTCTAAATAAAATCAAAAAAGAATACCACTACCTGCTTCAAGGCATAGCTACTAAAAAGTGTTATGCAATAACTACAGATTCAGAGCTGTATTACAAGAAATGCATTATGACTCCTGTTCTGCAATAACATCTGAAGCAATAGCATTAACACCCAAGGTATAATGTGTATATCAGGATTGTCTTGTGTTAACCATTGCATTTCAGCTATATGCATTCATGCTCCAAGGTATGGTGCTGCAGGCATGTATGACAGTGTAATAGCTGTAGACTTCAAATATACTATCTGCAACTGTATATGGGTGAGGTAGCCAACCCAATAATCTGATATGGTGTGTAGACCTCTCAGATATTGCCACCCACTAGCAGTATATTGTGTACACCTGCATTCTATGTAGCACTGTATAGTTTACCTAGTATCTCTGTCATGCATGAATCTCATGCATGTGTGTTCAACTGTCACTGCAGTCTAGTATAAAACTGTAGTATTATTACCAGGTTATATTTTGTTTCCAGGTGAGCTCTAGGTAAATATCAGTCAGTCGGTGATTAGCAGTGGCTCAGTAGTTCAGTTTGTTAAAGGCTCTGTCTGAAGTACATTTTGCCACACATAGACCAGTGCTCAAATCCAGTGCCATGTAGTGATAAATATTACTGAATCAGTTAACTTATTGATATCAGATATTCTCTCCATAGGAAATACAGGTGAATGGGTGAAGTATCCCTTATTATGTATAAATAATTTGTGTGTTCAGATATAACAGACTGTTAATAACAATTACCAGGAATGTGTTAAGACTTCATAAAATAAAGGAAAAAATTACAATAATAATAATAAAATAATAAAAGAAAAGAAAAGAAATAAAATGTGTAATTGGTATGGCTGTTTGCCTGGAGTGTTTGTGAAAGTTTGCTGAAGTTCTACCCCCATGCCTGCCAAGGAAGGCATGATAGTTGTTCACTCTCTATACTGTAGACATACATGTCTCTCAAGTATCACACTGTCATGGAATGTAATTACTGTTGCATAATCCCTCTGTCACAGATGTATCATTGACATGATTATGTCAATAGCACAGTCACACTACATCAGTCCACAGTACACCTTGGTAATTTTATAGGTCCACCTGATGTGTAAGTGTTCTCTGTAGTTGTGTACCTGCAGGTATTAGTGCTTGGCCCATACTGTCCCATGCGGATAGCTTGAGAGGTATGTACATGTTACACCAGCTATATGGCACTGTTAAACATAAAGGAAGGACAGATCTGTAGAGTATATAGCAGTACTGTTGTAAACTACATAGCCTATACAGATATTAATGGACTGTATTTCCCTCTCACCCCACCCCTTATCTTCATCTAAATTTATTATTGTTATTCATTGCTTATGGTTTACTATTAGCATTTGTTGTTCTCTAAACTTTATTTTCGGACATGTGTTTTATTATTGTTATGTATTACAATGGTGGAATATTAACATATCTTGTTGAATTACCTATGTTGTTGGCCTTATGCCATAACTGTTACTGGCATGCTGTTAATATACTGACTGTTACGTTATTTATTGTTGCGTTCCATATAAAATGCATTGATATGTTAATGGTTTATTTCCAATGTTCTGGCATGCTGTTATAACTAACAAAATATTTTGTTCATAACTAACCAATGCACATTGCTATACATCTATCACCACAGCACAAAAGCGTGAGCCTGTTCCTGCCAATCCACCTACCCTACCTCAGCTGGCCATGGCACTGGGTACCAGCACATCTGGGACCCAAGACGTGGTACCCCCTCTGCTGGCCCTGCATCACACTCAGGTGGAACTGCTTCAGGGGACAGGGCCCATCTGTCCCCTCCTGGGAGCAGTGGGGAGGGACAGTAGTCACCCAAGATCAACTACTGGCCATAGTGCACAGGTCTGTGCATAGGAGCTATGAACAACACCTGCCACAGATTGAGGGCAGACTTGAAAACCTGGTGGGGCTTGGTGGCCCTGGCACTGAGCCTCCAGCACAGCCACCTTTGGGGCAGTGAAGAGACAGTGCTGACTGCCCATGGGTGGGGAGCTCAGTCATGCTGCTGCCATCTGGGGGCACATGCATCTCTAATTCCACAACTCCCTCCCTGTTCAAGGTGTTTACCTCCCTCATGTCACAGTTCTGTCACAAACACCACCCCTGTATGCTGTCTTGTCTGTCTGCAAATGCAACCTCTCCTATCCAACTTACCTCCTCACACATACCTACACCCTTCCCCAACATTCCACTCACTCCTTAAAAAAAATGGACACCTGTCTCACAAAAAAATATTGCCTCATACAAAGCTCTCCATTTCACATGTGTCCACCGGACACAACTAATTTGGTCCAATTGGCTTGACAACACATTTATGTTGTGGTCACCCCTCCCTCTGGGGTTTGAGTGTCCAAATTCAGGTACAAAATCTGTAGAATTGCACAGCTGTTGCTGTACAAGAAATGGAAAGCTATGGTCCTTTCCTACACCAGTCCTGCACATCGCTATCTGCCTTTCAGTATGTTTTCCCCCTCTTTGCCCCCATTTTGCCACTGTCCTATCACCCTCTTTTTCTTTTCTTTTTAAATTTTTAGAATGGGTTTGTATGGAGCTAAGCAGCACACCACACAAACCAGAACAAACCCACTTAAATGTGCTTCAATGTGCCTTAATGATCTTCTGTGTTTCTCACAGTGTTAGGTACATCTGAAAAAATAATCACTCCTACAAAGTCTTGAACCCAGGTAACTTGCAACTATGGCATAGTGTATTATGGCCACTAGGCTACTCTGTTCTTAATTAAAATAGCTGTTTCCAGCAAAAAATACTGATTGCCACTGACAGACTGCAAGTACATCCACTGGGAAAAACGGGAGTGCCCCTGGGACTCTGATGCAAAAAGTGCACCAGTACACAGCCAAATAAATAATAATGGATGTACATGAGGCCTGGGATAGCAGGTAAATGTACAGTTCTGTCACAACATCTTTAAACATACCTGCAAAGGCAGCAATTGCAATTTACATGTGTTCAACTTGGACCCTGCTGCAGAACAACTGCCTTTGACAGCCATGCACATAATGATGGATGCAGACATGTGTCACAGACTGTATGTATGCACATATGTCTTGCACATACACCTACTGCAGCACTGACTCAGTAGCTCAGTATGTTAAATACCTTGCATGCAGTGCATTTTGCCACCCAGAGTCCTGGGTTCGAATCCAGTGTGTTGCACCTAAATTACATTGTTGTGAGCACAGCAAGTAATGACTGAAGCATGCAATTTTAACCCATACAGGTTGCTGCTACTGAATTAACTGCTACCCATGTGTCCAGGTCAAAGACCCGTAGGTAGGGACACACTGCACATATTCGTGTAGCCTAAGTATATGTCACCTACTACTCTGTGATTGGCAATGTTACATAACAGATGTACCTTAAGCATATGCCTTGACTGGACTCTAAAGGGTCCCCTTACCCTGGCTCTGCTGTAACGACACAGCTGACACTGCTGACTCAGTTACACATATAACTTGCTGTCCTCCAAAGTGTTCTCACTCCCCCTATATGTCCTAGGCTGCAGCCTGGAACATACATAGCTGTATGAGCTGCTATAAACCTACCATATCTCACAATCCCCTGGAACAAGGGATCCAGACAAAACCACATATAAAGTGTGGGGGGTAAAGATCCAGTGAAGGGGACATGTTTCCCCTACAAAGATAGTGAGCTGATGGAATCGCAGCTACTGCATCAGCATGCATATTCTGATGGGTATGATGTCTGACACTCACATGTCTCTGTCTCCTTACAGACCACAACCCACAATGTTTACCACTGAACTGTCAGATAATCACAATGTTGTGGGACAATGGCCAAACATATCATGAAAAACTGTGGACATATCTCATAAATCTCAACAGTGGACACTATTTGTACCTACCTTCCGTGATGCTGTAGTCTCCACACCTCGCTAATGTCCATCTCAAAGACTAAAAAGAGGCCAAGGCCTACATGAAACCCTTAAATATTGCACTATAATGCCTTGTCATTGGTTAATGAAAGTGCAACCCAGCTGTTTTGGATGCAGTTAGCAAGTCTGAGCCACAGATTGCTGCACAGGTGATCACCTGTTAATGAACATTACCTACAAAAGGCATTCAACTGCTTATGAGGAGCAGGTCTGTATGTTGCTTTACTCAGACAGACAATGATTTTGAAAGCTGTTTGCAGAGGTTCTAGTCAAAATAGAAGTACTTTACTCTTCCAGGTATATAATACATGTCCCCATATAATGGGATGTAGATGCGAGGATGAAGGTATGGGGAATAGGGATTACAACGGCAGGCCTATAGTACATCTATGGTATTGAGTGATACTCTGCTGGCCAACAGCTACAGGCAGGCCTCTCAATTGTCAATGCTTTGAATTAAATCACACCTCTGTCCCTGTTACTCCCTCCTACAATAGTCAGCTGTTGTAGGAAAGCTAGTGGATTATGAGTTAAGACATATTGACAGTAAGTAGGAGTGTACACAGATATAATATGAAATGATGTACTGTAATTCATCTCCTCTCAGTTTGTCAATGTCATACAAAAATAGTTCTGATATTGTAAAGGTATCTCTCACTGTCCCTGTTTTACTCTGGCTAGGTCAGTGTTTTGTTGACATTCATACCTCATTGCATGAGATCTATGGCTAATATACTTGTCAACCTCTTACAGCATGAATTCAGGTCATAGCCATAACTGGGGGTGGGGGACATAGATCCAAACTTAGCGACAGGGTATACATATACTGGCCATACAAAGTAAGAGTATAAATAGACTAACAGATATTACTGTAGCATATGTGTTTTCTGAAGGGTGTGGTTTGTGACAGCCAAATTCTTTATATTCTGACAACAACCATCAATGATTAGCCAACCATTTGTCACACATCCACATGTGTGTGCCAAAATGACCACATCTATGATGCATACATTCACATTCAGGAAACATCTGTGTAGTGAAGAGGTATTATGCCTACAGGGAGGACATACTACAGCAGGTTTGCATTCCTGTCTGTCATTGAGGCACACTGGTGTTGCTGGATTGTCCCCATATAGTTGTAAGAGCACAGAGCTATTTGTCTGACAGTGGCTGTATGACATAGTAGTGGGACTTTGCCCACAGGAGAGACAGCACAGTAGACTGCAGTGATGATTGTAGAGACATACAGCAGACTCTATCACAGCACACAGGGACATAACCAGTATTGTTACTATCTATCTGATAGCCACATATGTAGTGTGTTGATAGACTGCGGGGTGTGACGTGTGAGTGGTGGGTAGTGCAGCCCATTTTGGATGTGCAGGATCTGTACATTGTGGACATCCATGCATCTGGTCCTGTATTATGTTGCCCTGTTGTTGTCTTGCAGGTACAAGGTATCAACAGAGACATACTCCATTTTCATCTGCAGAAAATGATGCTATAGTGGATCCCCTCAGACTCAACTATCACATCCTGCTGTCAAGGGGTCGCCACAATCAAGAACAGTGGGCAGCATTGTGGGCTGACCTTGTGAGGGCTGTTAATGATATTGACCAACAGGACAGGACCTATGAGCATGTTTGACACTGGGCCACAGACATGGTCAATGCCGCACATCAAAGGGCAGCTGTTGTTGCCAGGGATCATTTTGCCAATGGTGGAGGGCCTGCAATACAACAACCACTCTCCACCACAGAGGAGTTCCTGGCAAACCTAGGATCAACCCACAGCTCCCAGCCAACCATCAACCATACCAACATCCTGGAGCTGGGTGCCAAAGCGTCCACATCAGAGGAGTGTCCAGGTAAGCTGAATCTTTTTGCAGTCATTGTGGCAGGCTCTACAGATGGGTGTCAGGTCTATCTGCATTGGGGGGTGGTAGGTTCTCACCACAGTTGTGCAAACATACTCAGAATGGCAGCAATATAGCCAGTATCACATTAGCTACTTTACATGTGGATATCTGCACATATTACCTTGTAACACTGCAACATTTGGTGTTGCTAACAATACCTCTCCATCACCTTTTCACAGGTACATCAGATGTGGCTGGAGTTCATGGTCCTGTACCTGGTACACATCATACTGTTGTTTTGCCTGATCAGATATATCCTATGCATGTTAAGGGCTGTCATTTTGCCTTTTGCACAAGTGTTCTGCTTAGCTAGCGTAGAATAATTGCATGTGCCATTTTGGAGCAATGAACTAAAGTGCATAGCCTAAGGAATGGCAGGTGTGTATTTGTACAAACATTAACATGTTTGCACTTATAGTTATGAGCAACTACACAGCCTGCTATACATGAGGCAATTACTCCAAGATGCCCATTCAGACACTATAAGGGGAAGGTACACACCTGAGGCAGTGGTACTACAACATGCATAGCATTGTCAAGACAGGTGTATTGGGTTTAATGGGTATTCATGTTGCATACGCTGTCATATTGCATACCTTACAGGTGTATTGAACTGGCAACATTACCCAGATGCAGCTGACATGCATGCTATACAGGGCCTGGGTTGTCTGTGTATGTTGTTGTAGGTGTGCATGTGTTTGTGTTTGTTGTGCATTGGATCAGAGATGTTAAAATGTGGGACATGTGATGCAATTGTGGACCCTCATCTGTATGAGTCTGTGTGGATTACTATACATAATAGTGCAGATGGTAATGTACTGCTTTTGTCTTGCTTCACATTGGTGAACAGGGGGGATGGAGTCTGTCTCCTTCACAACCTGATGTCAGTGTCTCATCGGACTCTGATGATAATGATGGTGGCCATAGTAAAGCACAGGTGGGTTGTCAGTGGCTGAATCTGTCCCAGAGGTTGACATCCCTCTCCTGCCCCCATTGTCCCTGCACACAGTCAGTTTGCCTACACATACCAAGTCACCAGAGGCCACAGATATTGGACAGGCAGAGAGTGGTGACATAGTACAGGACAGTGTGAGAACTATGGTGCCAGTGAGTGTAGACTCTGGCCATAGCCAAACAGATGGCAAGGGCCCACACAGGCAGAATGACAGGGGTGCTCGAAGGAGGACTGCTGCCCATCCACTTCCTGTTGCAGGTGTCATATCGCAGGTCACTCACTGCATGTTTCAGGCTGTCATGGAGGCACAGGCAAGAGCTGAATGCAGCATCAGATGGATGCTTAGGGTTATGGATGCAGCAAAGTCTGATATCCATGACTGCCTCCATCACACTGGAACATTTAGTGAACAAAAGATGGGCTTAGACAGTGTCTGTCTTTCAGCCCATGTTTTCTGTGCTGGAACATGTGGTTGGAGTTGGGCATTGGACACATGGACATAGGCAGCAGCACCATCTGCTGGTAGTCCACGTGGCCGTGAACACTCACATTCCCTTAGTGGCAGCACCTACAGTGCTACAGAGGGAGGTGTGCTGTCCACACCATGATGTGGCAGGCCATGGGCATATGATCCTGAGTGGTCCCATGGGGAACACAGACCCAGCAGATAGAAGTCACCATCAGGTACTAGCACTGCTTCTGACCTTGGGCATGGTGCTGCTTGTGCTACTCATGGAAGAGCCAGTTCCCATGTTCATGACCAGGGACAGTGAACTGTCCACTCTACTATGTATGGTCCACAGCGGTCCACCATACACATGTGTAGGGCTAGCACTGAGCTTGACTGTATACACGCACACACTCCAACACCACTGTCATATGCAGGTCACCTACAGAAACACACAGCAGCACTTCATAACCCAAGTCAACAGCACCCCTTCCTGACTCACACACATGCTGTCAACTGTTTGTCACAGCCTAGGCCTCCACCACCACCACACCACACCCTGTGCATGTAATGATACCTGTGCCACATCCCTGCCATCCATGCCATCAATGTGGGGATCTACATATATGTGTCTGATGCACAGGGTAACCATATAACTTATGTGTTTGCGTAGTGCAGTAGTGTTATGCCATGACAGTTGTTGTGGGCCATGACAAGTAATTTATACTGGCACGTGTCAGGCATTCACATCACAAGTTGTGCATCTTTGTTGCCCGATGGTACACTGGTGGTAGTGTTACAGAATGACAGGTGTGTCATGGAGCTGTGTATATTTTTGGCCCAGGAGTCTGAGTGGTGCAACTATGGATACATAGCAGAAATACAGTGGCACAGGATGGCAAGGTAGCACAGCAGAGTAAGACATCAACAAGGTATGCAAGTATATGTGCAATGCTCCCTAGGTGCATATGTGTAGAACATTGTGTCAGGGACAATGGGGACAGTCAGCATCAACATGCTTTCATTCCCTGTGACACACTCTACAACCCTTGATACATGCTGCCTGGGTAGTCTGGATGTACAACTGTAGATGGTGGTGGACATCAATTATGCTTATGTAGAGAGGGAGCAATTTAGAGCCATCATCTAATCACAGGGCCATAAAATGTATAGAGGTAGGCCACATGGGCACATCTGTAGTGCTGTCAGGGGACATATTTACACACACAAGCTGGATGCTGTGAGAGTAGTACCCCTAATTATCTAGTAATATACACTATAGCACACAGTACTTATCGCATGTGCCATGCTCTTTATCTGCTACTACACTGTCAGCCAGTGCTCTTATGGTGGATGACATCAGCAGGCCTTGTAACAGTGGCCACTGTTGAGCCCAGCAGCTAGTCAGTGGGCGTAAAATGTATAACCACTGCATAGAGATAGACCATATGGGTTTGTCTAAAGTGCTGTAAAGGGATATACACACACACACACATACACATACTCACACACACACACACACACACACACACACACACACACACACACACACACACACACACACAGTTGGATGTTGTGAGATTAAAACCCCTACCAAAGTAGTATTACACACTAGAGCTTGTTTTACTTACTGCATGCGCCATACTGTTTATCTGTTACTAGATTGTCGGCCAGTGCTCTTAAGATGGATGGCATCAGCAGGCCTTGTACAGTAGGGAATTTAGAGGCCAGCAGCCAGTCACAGGGCCAAAAATGCATACCATTTCCCAGTGACAGCACATCTGAGCATGTCTATAGTGCTGTGAGAGGATATAGTGATACACACACACAGAGTTGGAGGATGTGAAATTAGAACTCCTACCTAACTAGTATTGCATACTACAGCTGACAGTATCTATCACACGTATCACAGGTTATGTCTGTTGTATATGCTGATGCAGGCACAGTACTTTTGGAGTATGCTAAGTGGCCTTGTGTTAGACAGTATGTGTGGGCTGCAGCATGAACCTGCTTGAAGCTGTTGAGTATTGTCATGTCTGGCCGGTTGTAGTTTTGCAGGTGGCAGTTGGCCAGTGACAATATGGCCTGTCCAAGTCCTGCATTGCAACCATTGCACATTACACCACCTGCTCACCATTGTCTGTCTACAAGATTACATTCCACAGGCACAGGGTTCTGGGGTGAGTGGATTATGTCATTTTGCAGCCTTGGTCTGTTACAATCAGACAACTGTTATGATGTGTAGGTGCAGATAACCCCAGCATTCTGCATGGGGATATTCGTATATCCCCTCACACATATACGCATATATATATATATATATATATATATATATATATATATATATATATATATATATATATAAATAACTGTTGCTGTGTGTATACGTTATGTAACAATGTTATGTAGATTTATATGGAGAGTCTATGTCAGTCTACACATTTGTTTAGGTATATGTGTATATATATATATATATATATATATATATATATATATATATATGTGTGTGTGTATGTGCACTTCAGAATTTCCAAGTCTAAAACTTCAAATCTTATATGATCAAAGATCACATGTTCGAAGTTTTAAAACTTCGATATCCTGAACGGAGATTGGCATACAGTGTGGACCGGGAGATTTCCCTTGTCCTCGCTGTAGTGCGATCTCAGAATTGGTATATTTAAGTTGCAGGGGGTGTTGGGGGAGCAGCTCCCCATGTGGGGGGTGCAGGGGGATTGCCCCCCTGCATATGTGGTAATCATGTGTGAGGGAGATGGGGAGAGACAGATACATATACATAGCTGTCTATATGCACAGACATATTTCCACATAGGTTCCTAGGTTAGTACTAGGCTAACTGCCCTTGCGAACCATTTTAAGCCTAACCAATTATCCCTTGTGAGACTTAAACCCTGCACCTTGTGTTTGCAAGGCAAACACCTTAACCATTAGGCCACCCTTTTATTTGTGCATACATGGGCTCAAGTTAGCTACATGTAGAAGCATGCCCAGCGTGACTGCCAGTAATTCAAGGTGACTCCAGGCCAGACCTACCTGTACTCCAGTCCGGGATTTTGTGTGTTGTAGCCAATTGGCTGTTGGACCTGTTTCCACACTCCAGCACCTCCCTGATATTTTGTCCAAGGCATTCCCTGGCTGTTTGCCAAACACAATATGTGACCCATAACTAGCAACTGTACAAATTGTAATAGAATGCGTAGAGTATTACATCATATTTTTGGTAACGTTTACATAGCACTGCAATTTTCTGGCACATTAGGGGCAAAACATTACTGATTAATGTTAGGAAATGATGACAGGGATTTGATTACTGACTCCATGCACATCAGGATATTCAACTTTCCACATTTGTCTGGCCAATAGTTAATCTTTCTTCTTATATTTGGGCCTTTGTTCCACTATTGTTCATGGCTTTGTCCAGATTCCCTGCTCTAAGAAGTTGAGAGATATGATACAACTTGGGTACATGATGTAACACTACACACAAGGTGACAGTCTTCATACCTCTCATTGTACATGACTTTGCAGAATGTCCAGCATTCCACCCCATATTTCTGCTCTGTTCCTCATATAGTTGTGTTTTTCTGCTGATATACAATAACATGCAGTCCACTGAATTGTTGTAAATACTGACACATTTAAGTGATGGCCTTTACATACTGCGGCTAATCTGATCTGTTGCAACCTGCTGTCATACTAGCCACCTTCTAGGTTACTCAGAGCATATATAATGTCTCTAGTTTTGGACCTCTGTCCCTCATTTTCTCTGGCTTTGTCCAGCTTCCTTGTAGTAACAGATTACAGTGTTATGACAGTCTGTGGGACTCCTACCATGCAAGTAACTCACATGCAAAAGTTGTATGTGCGGCCAGCTTTGAACCATCAACACCATCAACCATGCTAATGTCCTTAGCTCAAAGAGCCACATCAGCCTCCAGAAAGTGAGGTTTAATTCCTCACACTATCAACAACATACAGACATACACTGTGATTGCTGCTGTGACCCTTGTGTTTTGTGGAAAAAGCAACATGTAGCCTGTTTCTTTGTAACAGCCCTTGTATTGTGTGGTCTGCTGTTATATCCTTGCAAACATACTGCTACTGCAGTTGTATGGGAACACTCATGTGTTGGGGTTAGGGGACTCTGGCATTGATAGTCTGTCCCATGAACCCACTGTTTGGCATTTCCCTTGCATAGTGCAGTGGGGTTTCCAGCCATGTGGCCTAATGCATATTATGGGGAACCCAGTTTTGAACAGAGTACCTGTTGTCCCAAGTAGCTGTTAGTTCTCTGCAAGTAGCCCTGCAGCCCACTCTATTCCCTTGCATGCAGGCAACAAGTCCATACACATGCTACCACAGTCTAGTACCCCATATATTTGTTTTATAGGAAAGTGAACTACTTTGCGAATGCAGCAGTTGAGAGACCTGTGTTTCAGGGATGACTCTGTCTGATGTACACAGTACACAGCCAATACATGGTTAGGTACAGGTTGTGTGATCTGGCTGGCATCCTTTTTACTATGTATGCAAGTCGGAGTAAGATGTTAGTCCCTAGGACCCTAGGTTGTCAGTGCATGTGCTATGCATTGTCTCTTGGCCAAGGCCAGGGCATACTGGGCACATCTACGTCTACCTACAGGGACAGCCTCAGGGGGTTCCTCCTCTGAATCACCCTGTGGGTGTGGCTGTGAGGACCTAGGCACTGGTGGAGAGCTGTCTATCCCTTCCCTCTGATGATCCTGCCACAGCTGTTTCTACAGGATCATATTGAGTAACATGGCACATACTGTGAACATCTGTGCACATCTGGCTGGGGAGTACTGCAGGGCTCCACCAGATATATCTAGGCATTGAAACCATGACTTGAGCAGCCCAAATACACATTCTAAGATGTTCCTAGTTTGTGAGTGTGCCTCATTATTGCGTTGTTCGATGGGTGTGTGTGCATTTCTGATGGATGTCATCATCCATGGTTCCAGTGCATAGCCAGCATCCCCCAGTGGATGGCCGTATGTGATGTCCCCCCTGGCAAACATCTGGTACAGCTGTGATGCATGCCAGATATGAGAGTCATGATAACTGCCACGGCTGCCAGCACACACATTCATGATAATGCCCTTGGCATTGCATATGACCTGGCAGTTGATGGAGTGATACTCCATGTGGTTGATGTAGACTCTACCCTCCTCACCAGCTGGTGCTTTGATGTGCCCATGAGTGCAGTCTATGGTCCCCAGTACCTTGGGGTAGTGTGCTACACGGTAGAAGAGTCACATGCTGCTAGCCCTCTCCTCAGTGGTGCCAGATAAATAAATGTGCTCACTAGCATGTGTTAGCATGGCATCCAGGAACTGGTGGAGACCCTGGATGCTGATGCCTGTGAGACCCCCATCATGTCCCCAGTTGGTCTTTAGAAAGTACTTGCAGCCAGTATCTTAAGGGCTACACATACCTTTGTTTCCACTGGAATGGGTTCCCTCTGTTGGCTCTGTGTCTGAGTTGAGGGTGGCAGAGCTCAGTGAGTTCTTGTACTATGTCCCTGTCCACCCTGTAGGGCTCTACAATCTCCAGCTCATGTAGCTCCTGGAAGGATACCCTGGGCCTGAACACTTTTCTCCTTCTCAGTCTATGCCTACTGTCAGCATCAGCAGCTGCATTGACCTCAGCATCTAGCACATACAAATGTAGCAGAGCTGCAGCAACTCCTAATTGTGCAGAGTATGGGGGTGAAATCACGTTGTAGAGTGTATGCAACTTTTCCAGTGCTCTGCTGAAGGTACAGCCTGTGTGATTGGCTACCTATGATGCATTCCACCTGCCAAGTACATCATTACTGGTGTTTTAATGGCCCAGTTTAAGTGATACAGGTGTCATCAGTAATCTGTATATGATTGGCTTTCCCAGGCAATTTTCTTCTTTTTTTTTTTTAAACACCTTTCATTGCTAAACACTATGGCATGGCTTGCAAACTCGTGCCACAGATATAAATAATGCTCAGAACTCAATGTACACACCCCCATAGACGGGCATGCTTAGCATAGCCACACAAATGCACTCAAACTAGCTAAAACACGCACCCCGTAGGTAAACAAAGCTTAGTAGTCACTGGACACACTCCACCCTGCTCAGCTGAGTGGCACTGTGCACAAACAGGTGCCACTGAGTTCCAGTGAGCTTAAAGAAATACATACACACTGCCTTTTGATGTCGGTTACCTCTTCTGTGGACAAGAACACAGTTCAGGGGCTACACAAGCACTCAGGTCACCCCAAGGCAAGTACAAATATGACTCAGTCATTGTCCATGCTGGTGTGAATGACCTGAGACGTACCTCCCTGGACTACATGAAAAGAGACATAGAGGAGCTCTCTGAGCATGCAGCCCAGGCCGGTATGACCCTGACCTTGAGTAGCATCTTACCCTCACCAAGAATGATACCACAATATGAAGACAAGATGATCAATTTCAACAATTGGCTTAAGTATTGGTGTCATTCAAAGGGGATCCAATGCCTGTCAGCCTGGGATGACATGCTCGACAAGCCACGATGCTTCACTAGGGACAGCTTGCACCTGTCACCCCTGGGCTTTTGGATATTGGCAAAGGCTCTTGCCACCCCCATAGTGCCTTTTTAGGCAAGGCTCAAAAGACAAACCCACCTCCATAGGTATCACAAGGGATAAGAAACTAAGAGTAATGCTACTCAATGCCAGAAGTCTAAACTTCAAGATGCATGCACTCAAAACTCTCCTTAGCATGGAGAACATCGATATCTGTGCAGTAACAGAAACCTGGTTCAAGGCTCCCAAGAGCACCCCAGCACTACCAGGTTATACCTCATACCATGTTTTTCGGCCCCAAAACTTGGACCGAACCACAAAAGGAGGGGGAGTATCAATATTCGTCAAAGATACCCACACCTCCAGGTTGGTGGCACAGCACGAAGCATCAGAGACTATCCATGTGCAACTAACAGTGGGTAAAACTGCCTTCCAGTTTATAGCCTGCTACAGACCACCCTCCCAAACCAAGGAACCCCACTCGGCCTTCCGGAGAACACTGGAAAATATGAAGGTTTCTCCAAACACCATTATATTGGGCAACTTCAACTACCCAAACATAGACTGGGAGCATTACTCTAGCTCCAACACCCAAGCCCAAAGGTTCCTAGAATTTATAAAGTCAAATGCTATGGAACAACTTGTTACCACTCCCATAAGAGGGGAAAACATACTGGACCTGATCATCACCAACATGGGGACTCTATGCTCCAGACCAGAAGTGCATCCCTCACTGGTAAGATCAGACCATAAACTATTCTCACTAGATATTCACATCCCAACCCCAGCCCCTGCCCAGAAAACCACAGTGAAAAACTTATCTAAAGCAAATTTCACACTCCTCAAAACCGAGGTGGAATCCCTCAAAGCCCCCGGGCCTGTGGAAAATACGGCCCAGACCACAGAATCCTTTATAAATGCATTCTATGAACACCTTCAGGAATGCATGGATCATGCAATCCCAAATAAAACCAAGACCCAATCCTCCATAGGCAGGCATCCTGTCTGGTGGACCCCAGCCATAATCAAATTATACAATAGAAGGAGGAAGCTAATACATGATAGAGCAAAATCCCAAAAAGGGAAGGCATCTCTGATCAGTATTAGCAAAAAACTATGGGCACTCATAAAATCGTCTAAGGCTAGCTTTGAGAGAAATTTTGCACAGGACACTAAGGATAATCACAAGTCTTTCTTTAGTTATGTTAGGAACCTGGGTGGGAATTCCCAGATATGCTCAGAATTAGTCCAAAATGACAAAAAATACACCGAACCCACAGACATTCCCAACATCCTAGCTGACAGGTTCAGCGCAAACTTCTCCCCCCCTTCCCCACCAAAAGGGCAAATATCTATCCCAGCAGAGTGTTGCCCCCCTGACATCTCCAAAGCAAAAAACACAGCATCAATAGGACCAGACGGTGTCCCAGGCTGTGTCCTACATGAACTCCAAGAAGAACTAAACCCAAACATAAAACTACTGTTCAATCTCAGCCTTACTACAGGATATGTACCCAAAGAGTGGCGTACAGCAACAGTGGTCCCTCTCCACAAAGGTGGTGCCTCAACGGATCCTGGAAACTATCGCCCCATAAGCCTGACTAGCTTGGTCTGCAAAGCTATGGAAAGGATCATCATGGACCTCATAAATAAAGATATTGGGGACCTACAGACACTGGATCCTACCCAGTTCGGCTTTGTTAAGGGCAGATCCTGCCTCTTAAACCTGGTCGATTTCTTTGAAACAGTCACTAAGGCCATTGACGAGGGAAGGTGGTCCACACAGCCTACCTGGACCTCGCAAAAGCCTTCGATACAATACCCCACTCGGGCATTATAGATAAGCTCACCAGCTTAAATATAAACCCCTGTGTCACTAGATGGGTTGCAAACTGGCTCAAGGACAGAACCCACATGGTTAGAATTGCTGGAGCCATGTCAGACTCCAAACCAGTTACAAGTGGCGTCCCACAAGGCTCAGTCCTGGGACCTCTCTTGTTCAGTATATATTTCTCGGAGGTACAGGCCAACACGGAAGGACTGTGGCTGACCAAGTTCGCAGATGACTGCAAACTGGGTGCCATAATCAACTCTCCAGCTGACACAAGCATCCTACAAAAGGGCCTCATAGAAACAGACAACTCGTGCCAGAGCCATGGCCTCAAGCTAAACGCCAAAAACTGTATAGTCATCCCCTTTGGCAAAAATAAAGTACCCACAAATTACCACATAGGTGGTAATCCATTAAGTACGGAAGAAGTAATTAGGGACCTGGGGACCCAAGTTGATAGCAATCTCTCATTCGACAACCACGTGGCCAAAGTGGTTAGAAAAACATTTTATATAGCCCACCTAATCATGAAGGGATTCACATCTAGATCAGGGGAGGTCATCGTGCCTCTTTACTCATCCCTCATCAGGCCCATAATTGAGTACAATGCCCCTTTTGGGATGTACCTTTCCAGACACCTGCAACAACTGGAAAGACCCCAAAAGTACCTCACCAAGAGGATCAAAGGGCTCAATCAAATGCCATATGCTTCCCGGTTAAAGAAACTCCAGCTCTACTCAGTGGCATACCGCCTGCTCAGAGGCGATCTGTGCCTGACGTATAAAGCCATGTCCAACCCAGAATTAAAGGACAGGCTGCACCTCAGAAAATCCAAATCCCATCAAGCTATGTGCTCAAGAGACTTGAACCTCAGCACTGAAATAAATAGGACATGCTGGAGGGACAGATTCATAACCCAGGGGCTCCCTTCACTCTGGAATAAAATCCCAGTCCAGGTTAGGCAGAGTCCCTCATTGACTCTCTTCAAGAGGAATCTTGATGAGTGGATGGGAGATCGTAGATTTACCCCTGGTATCACTTTTGTGTCACTGTTAGACAGAGGCACAGTATACTAACCTCGAAAAAGGGCATCGCAAAATTCATTTAAAATGGGTGGCAAAAGCCAAACACACTCTGGCTAGGCTTGTAAATGCACTAGGGCAGATAGCCTAGTATGAACCTATGAACCTATCTGCGAGCCCAGATACCCATTTTTGCTATTCAGTAACCCCAGCTCATTTGCATACAGATCCATGCACCCAATCAGGAAACATCACTATTCCAGACCCTGCCTCCTTAACAACCACAGAAATCTATCATTGTACATACTCTGTGCAAGGCCATACAATGCATTATTGTCACGTATTTTCTTTTTTTCATTTTTATACATTTAATTATTTTCTTTTTGCATAAAGGCATGTTTGCGCAACATAATATGACTATGTAAAAAATTATTTTCCATTACATTTTGGACACAGGGCATAGTTTTGCATATAGCTGTGTCTGTTTCTCTATTTCTGTCATTCTACCTGGGCTTTTACAGCCTCTGTTCACTTTTTTATCTCATGTACACAGAATATTTCCTTGTACACTTCAGACACCAACACGGGGTCTGCACTAATGCCTGTCTGCTTGCTGGATCACTCCAATACCCTCATTTGCATGCAATTCAGCTGTTTATGAGGTGATTTGCATGCCACAGACACTTCCGTGTTCGCACACTCATGCACGCTCCTCAGCTCTGTTTACTGGATTTCACAGCTGCTTACTTCCATGTAAGCTCTGTGCCACTATGCCTACATGGAAAATTAATCCATGTAGGCTTTATTGAACTCCCCCCACATTATCTGTGTTTTCTTTTTTTGTTGTTGTTGTTGTTTTTTGCTGTAGCATGAAGATGGCATTGGCAGTGGACTGTTACTTTAATTATTTAATTTAATTTAATTATTACTATCTCATATAATATGGAAGTCAAGCAGGAGCTCAGGGTAACCAAAGGTGCAATGGCCAAGGTGAGAAAATCTTTCTTAGAGGAAATGAACACTATTCAGTCTGCCCAACAGAATTACCAGTGCCATCTTGAAGATTTGAAACAGATAAATATAGTCATGTAAAATCACATGGGGGTGGCAGTTACAGGGTTTGATTCTAATTTTGGTTTATTGCCTAGGCTTAAAATAGTGCCTAAGGGCAGTTAGCTTAGTATTCAGCGATGAACCTATGAACATGAGTAACAAAGCCAAACAAGATATGCAGTGAGAATGGTGATTAATTATTCAGCTATACAAGTTGTTCACCTAAATATTTTAAATTGACAAAATAATTTGTGTTGACTGGGGTCCCATTATGGGGTGAAAGGGTCCCAGTCCAGAGTCAACCATGTCACAGCTTTTGGCCATGTGGTTATTCACTCAACCAGTTCAGATAAAAGGGGCACATTGGCTTCATCTAAGAAGGCAGAGGCAGGATAGACTATAGTGCATTTCATAATGTGCTGTTGAGATTACAATGATAAAACTGCCCTGTTAATTAAAGAATAAGTGTATTCTCTTTTGTGGTGTAAAAGCTAGCAATCTTTCTTGTTTAACACCTTTTTTAGCCTTTTTACTAGTGTCATAAAACTTACTTGTATACACTGGGAAAGGTGAAGCAAGCAGGAATTAAATGTTTTGTGTTGCATTCAGTAGTGATTCTGTTTTCACATAATGAAACTGTAACTTCTCACATAAGAAGGAAAAGCATGCATTTTTAATGGAGGTTTGATGTGCTTAATGTGTGTTGCTCCTCTCGCAAACTAAATTTTGGCAAGTCTCTGGGGTGAGGTAAGAGGTGGTAGTACTCAAAGAGAGTCATCAGGGGAAAAAGAGAGGACATGTCCAATGAAGCACAGCTGTGGAGGTGTCTTCTGAGGAAGAAATAAAAAAATCAAGACTTGGTCTGACTCTATAAACATGAGAAGGTCAAGAAAGAAAGTCTTTTCAGACTAAGTGACTCTATACAACCATTCCAAATTTCATAGTTCACTTACAAAGTTTCAAGAAGCAACAAAGCTTCAAGAGATGAGGACCTTAGCAATTCAGTTGCTCTTATATAGCAGGTAGATGATACTACGGTAGTAATTAAGATATTCCTGTTATCCCAGGCTGAAGGACACTTGTTTTGCATATAGGTTGTACTGCTAATTTTATGCTTTGCTATCAGTACTATATTAGAATTTATAATCAAGACCACTGATACTTTTTTTAGTATACGAAACATGTTATAAAATTATACAAGTGTACCCTTTCATGGAAAATGTCTTAACATCTATGTTTTTTATAATGAGTTTATTTCTTCAGATTTGTCATCTGAATGCACAAAAGTGGTTATATACAAGTGTTTTCCTTGTCCTTTGTAGTAGTTACAGACTGAAGATTATATAGTACCGTGTCCCTGTGGTGGAGTTGAAGGGCTAAAGAAACAAATAACAAGGGTCTCTACCTAATTATCAGTGGAGTAAGGGTGGAGCATCTCCAGTGAATGCAACGGCTGTATGTTTTCTCTGTTGTAACACTTATTTGTTTCTTATCATGGAAAATAGAAACACCAATGTCACATGCCATGAGCTATACAGATAACATAGCACTCTATATTGACAGCACAATATTCAATGTAAAATATAATGTTACTCAATACATTGAGGCATACACGACTGTCTAACCTTCAGTACTACTGGTGCACAGGCATCGTAAACAGTGATTCATGAAACATTGTAGCTCATGTCTCATATCATTAGTCAAAGCAAATGTGGTGATCTTTGTTTTGTGCTTTATTAAAATTATTGAACTGGAAGGTTCGGAATTTGTACTATATGTGGTATGAAACTGCAAGAGTGAAGGCTGGAATCATCCACATTTACACACTTCAGAAATGACACTAATCCTTGCAGTCAGTTATTCTTTACTAAGGAGTCATTAACTTCTAGCTTAAGAGCCAAGATATATATATGTATATATATATATATATATATATACATATATATATATATATATATATATATATATATATATATATATATATATATATATATATATATATATATATGAAATTATTATACTCAGTGTCTTTTAAGTGTTTCAGGTTTTTGTAGTGTGAGGCAGTGTAGAGTCTAGGGTCTGTTACAAAGTGCAGGAGCTACACGTGTTTAGATAATAACATAGACTGGAAGAAAGGCCAACTAACAGTGTCCATCTAGAGGGGTTTGCACAAAGTTTATATTCAATGACTTTGTCAACAACTGTGGAAGCTAGAAACTACATATGACAGACCCTAAGACATGCCTAGAACATATGGGCAGAATGAGCTGATATTGGATTTTAGCTCAGGGAAGAACTATTGATAGAGTAGCCACTGTTTTACTCTTGTCTGGAGTTTAGTATGCTTTAAAAACATCTTAATTAAGTGCTGAAATAACCAGAGTTTGAGAAAGCTATTTGAGAGGTCCATCTGATCACATGTGCCTATAGTGATGAGCATGTAGTCTTCTTTGCAATTCTGGACAGCAGAAAGTAATATTTCTTCTTAATCTGAGTTGCATCTAATATGTCTATCCATGTGTGTCATAGTCTTCTTCCATCAAAATGAGGAAAATCACATGTTTCGAATGCATGTATCCCTAGAGATCAGGTTTATGAATATCAAAATGGGAATACAAATAACTGAAGAAAGGAACATGATGAGGTGAGGTGATGTGAGAGAAGTCCTGCAAACTCCTCTCAATCCAGGAGTCCCTCCACAGTGGTAATTCACAATTTTGAGTGTATCCAGAAAGGGAAATTTAAGCCTAGGGATGATGGATATTACCCAGGCTTTGTAGCTTTGGCTGTATAGAGAGATGAGTAGGTAGTCTCATTAGTGCAGTTCAACAAATGCATTTTCCCCAAGATGTTTGTCAATAATCTTAAGCACATAGGAAATGAATGAATCTTAATACCTAAATAGGCAGGTAGTTTGTTTGAAACAGGGAGAGGGAATGGAAGATTGTTAATCAGACACTGATGCATTCTTGTATTTATAGAAAGAAATTCTGAATTATAATTATTGACTTTCAGACAAGGCAATGAGGTCAAGCAATTTAGTCAGTTTAGAAATATCATGGTAAGGTTTTTTTTTGCCTTGACCATGCAGTCATCAAACAAATAGTAAGACTCTGGTTCCATCGCTAGGAATTCCCAGTCTGAAATGGGACATATGAAGTGTGGTATACTGGTTATGAACTCAAGAACCAGAATTAGCAGAGAAGATGAAAGAGGATAAGGTTGCAAGAGTGTGTTGCCTGATGGTGCTCTTGTTTGGAAAGATGGTGCTGGAGGTGAAAACAACAGCTTCCTAATACTGGCCATAAGTAGGTCCATCAGATTGAGGTGAATACTTTAACATGTTTTTTAGAGACATTTTTCAAATCATTCTTAATAATAATAAAGCCCTAAGATTGGCAACACTAGCCTTTAATGAAATCCACAAAAATAACTGTATCTGTCAGTGCTGGCCTTTAATGAATCCTTATTGAACCTAGATGGTCAGATATATCAAAGTGGGTTGCCAATCCTCTTAGCTGAAAAAGCTTAGCCTCCAAAATCCTAAGTAAGATGGAATTATAATTTTCCACTTTTATATGATTCTTGCCTGAATCTGGGATCACAGTGATTCTAGACTCTTTCAAGGATGGTGGGAAAGTGCTTGTACAAAGCATTTCTTAAGAGGTAGAGTAGCATTACTGCAGTGACATTCTTAAGAGGTAGAGTAGCATTACTGCAGTGACATTCTTAAGAAGCTTATGCACACAAGTCTGAAGACCATTGGGATCAGATGCTTTACATTTAAAGACTTGATAACCAAGTTTACTTTCCTATGGTAATGGGAAATGAAAATAGAGAGATGTGATCTTGCAAGATCTTGGGAAGAGGTAGGTTTGAAAGAAATTTATTTTATTCATTTAAGTGTCCCCCAGTAGTGTGATTAGCTAACAATGTAGCATAAATAAATAAAAATAAATAAGAGTCAGCATAGAGATTCGTTTAGAAGTCCTAAGCATTTGGCTAATCATTCTACTCATAGAAAAAAAAAGCTTATGCTTTGCTCTGCTTAAGTGCATATGCTAATAGTGTAGCCAGGTTTTTGTACATTACCCACACCTATAGAGTCACTCTTTGATGGAACATTGAGTACATGGCTTGGATGGTGGTGGCTAAATTAGAGGATGCCTGCCTATAATCATTCACTAGATGAGGGCTTCTGAATTTAAATTTGGTGCTGCATTGCAAGAGATCGTTTACCTGGTATTATAGGTGAATTATAGAGATCCTTAAGAGACTTTTTGAAATTTTCTTGCCAAGGCATGACTTGCATACATAGGGGTGGGGTTTAAAATGATATAGTTAGAAACCTTATTCCCACTAAAAAAATGTGCAGAGTCACAGAGTATCAAAGGTCATCCCTGCATTGATTTTTATGTTCAAGGGGAAAGAACTGATTGAGATACATTGAATACAGTCATAGTTGTGATCTACAGACTTAGGCTGTTAGGGAAGACTATCTAGTAGTCTGTTATGCTACTACTATTATGTATACTATTTCTTGTGGTGAAAGTATACACTGAGACCTCTTCATTAAACACTATATAAGGGTCACATAATCTCAAATTTTACATGTTCTCCATCAGGAATAGTCAACATCTAATGTGCCTTTCTGCTTTCATAGAGTATCTCTACAAGATATCAGTTACCACATTAATGTTTTCCACTGTCAGTATGGGTATCTGTGGTACAGAGAGAGAATCTGTGGCTACAACCCAGATGACCCAATTTCAGTTAGTGATATGGACACTAAAAGAGCTAGGCAGCAATGAGTGGTAATGAGTGGTTTATACTGACTGAGCCATCTCACGGAGACACATTTGATGTTCCTGGTCAGCTGATTTCCTCCCACTAAGCTGCAGGCTTGCAGGATAATAAATGGACATACAACTACTTGGAGACTTGGACTTGGCAAGACCAGGCTAGTGATTGTGTCACTACGGTGATGTGGATGCCTGTGCTAGCCAACAGGAGTAGAGCTTTGGCTATAATGGAAATACTCTGCATTGCTGCCTAAGTAATGTCCAGACTATGGCTAGCTCTTACCATGAAGGCAGGGGAAATAATAGCCAGTGACAGTGTCTCAGTAGTCCGCAGGCACAAAAGTCAGAAAAAAAACCCTAGAAAGAATTTATGGCTATCGAGTTTCAACCATATATTTAACTGTTAGTAAGAAAGATAATAAGAATTCTGGTTAATCTACATTATGGCTGTAGAATAAAGGTCCATATGGCATCTTAATTTTGGTCAGAACTTGATGGTCTTCATCATCTTAATTAATTTTGATCTACACAGTAACAATGTTTAACTTTAAGTGTACTGAAAATAATAAACACAACATTTCTCTTGTTTTTACTATTAAAGCCTCTGATCTTTAATGTGAAACCATTTAGAAAAACCACTAATCAGATTTGTAAGCAAGATATGTATCCAAAGATTTATACAGCTGATGCCTGGGAGGAATTTCTAGAGCAATGGATTTTAAAGAGTAATAGTGAAACATTGAATAACTAAAAAATAGTGCAGTGCCATTAGAAATCAGTACAAAGAACATATTTTATATATATATATATATATATATATATATATATATATATATATATATATATATATTAAATACTGTGGTGATTTAGAAACTTCACAGCATCATATATGCAAATTAAATATTCCAAACAATAAGATTAGTTGATTCAAGTGTGAAAATAAATATAACTCAGAAGACTGGTAGATGGACCACCCTATTACCAGCTGGACCATCAGTGTGAGTGAGAAACACCAGCCAACAGTAACTTGTGCCCATGCAAGTATACACAACAGAGCTAGTGTTAGAAGCATCTACTATACCCCGGCATATAAAACTTAAATTAATTCACTGAAGAACAGCCACATCTGTTTTCTTTGTGTTTTGATCTGTGTTTTTCCTATTAAAGTTTTCTTCCTATCTAGAATGCCTAATGTCAAAGGAGGAATGGATTGGCCACTGGGTAGATTGTACTAGAGCTAACTCATCCTCAGTGTCCTCTTAAGATCTATCATTCTATGTTTCTGTGTTCACAGGATTGACTTCTTCCAGGGCTTCTTATCTGTTTTGGGTAGGAAGAGCAAAAAGCTGTCTGCTAACTTCTTTACAGGTGTTAAGAACTACAGTCTTGGTCAAGCAGCTTGTCTGTTTTCCTGGGGCTGCCTTGAAGAGAATGTTCTAGTTGTCTTCAAAAAGTGACACATTTTCCCTGGCTAGTTCAATTCTTGGTTCTGTCACTTGGATGTAGCGCACTAGCCCACTGATTATTGTATATTGACTGGCTGGTAGATTAGGGACTGCCCTGATATGGAGTACAAACTGCAATAAGCAGCCAGAGCAACATTTGGTGTGACAAATATTTGTGCTCAGAGTTCCATTTGATAGGCATGAGTTGCAACAGCAGAAAAAATGCAAAGAGGCCAATGCTATCCTCACATTGATAACCTTCACAGAAAACATTTGGAAAAGGCAAACTTTTTAATTCCATAAGAAGAATTATTTGCACTTCTTAGCTATATAAAGAAACAGTTACTAATCTGCATAATATATAAGGTACAGATGATCTGGAATGAAGTTTGCTGCTGCTTGGAGACAGTTTTAATGAACTGGGTGCTTTCTTAATACTTATCTTGTGCTACAAATGTAGTCTGTGTACGTTGAAATCCTATAATTTATTATAATTAATTATATAACAATTGTTCACATCTAGCAATCCACAATATCCATAAAGTACGAAAAATCAATTTAACATACTTCTCGCCATTACATTCATAATTTACATACATCAGTTTATAAAGAGTGATGTGAAGTAAACAGTGCAAATCAAATGAATGCACTACATTTTCCCAAAACAAATTAATCCTTGGGCACATAAAAAGTGCATGTTCATGATGTCTTCAACTTTACAAATATTATATAACCCTTATGTCCTTGTCTTCATTTGTCCTTTAACTGATAGTTTACCTACCATAAGCCTCCAAAGGAAAATCTTGCACTTCAGGGATATCCTTTACTTACACATCTCATCCAATTTTTCCCAAGTAGCAATTAAAATTCACAATATAGTTTTCTACTCAGTATTTCTTCCAAAACCTTAATTTTCCAACTTTTAATAGTATCTGCCATTTTAATAAGACAAAGAAATATCAGTGGGAATTTAATAAAGCCTTCATGGTCTTTTTTACTGTGGTATGGTGGCATGCTGCTTACATGAAAGTAAGCAGGTTTGCGATCCAGTAAGCACTGCTGAGTGGCACGCATGAGTGTGCCAACACGGGAAGTTCTGTGGCAAGCAAATCACCTCATAAAGAGGTGACTCTCATGCAAATCAGGCAAGTAGAGTGATACCTTACTTCTACTCACATACATATAGTAAATGTGTTGATGCAAGCAACCCACACAACCTGTACCTATCCATGTATTGGTTGTGTACTGCTTGCATTACACAGAGTCATTCCTGACCTACAGGTCTCTCAACTGCTGCATTCGTAAGGTAGGTCTCTAAAATATACACTGATTGTAAGAAGTACTATAATACAGCATATGTGTGGCTCTGTTGCTGTTATGCAAGGAAATATAGTGGGCTAATTGGACAGATGTTACATCCACATGGGATGACAGATACCCAGTCCAATAGTATGTGTTCCTTAATAGTCACTAGGCCTCATGGTTGGAATATTCAATACAACAGTCAAGGGAGATGTTAAACCATGGGCTCACATGATATTTGGACTACTGTATATCCCAGCAGATCATGTACTGCTGTTCCCCTGTACTCATACAAGGGCTTTAACAGAAAATCACCTATGGTATATCACTGGACCAGGCAATCTCAGGGCTGTAACATAGATATTGGTCACACCATTTTATGTGTCTCCTCATGTAAGATAACAATGTACATATTTATGCTGCTGATTGTGTGATGAATGACTCCTGTCTGTCTTGTGATCTGAGTGGCTCAGTGGACTAGAGAAGCTAGCATAGGTGATGGTTCTAATCTGGAATTACTCACATCTTTTCCATGTGAGGTAGTACTATGTTGGTGTTTTCACAGACTGTCATACCTCTTACTGCAAGAAATCTGGATAAAGCCCATAAGATTGCGGGGACAAAGGCCCAAACATAGGGTCAGATTCCAAATATTGTCCCCATAAACCTAGAAAGTCACTGGAAGTAAAGGTGTTGCATTGTTACATATGTTCTGAAGGATATAACGGCTGAAACACAAATGTTTGTCTGTAAGTAGTATAATATAGTGATGTCAATATTCAACACTTCACCAGAAGACCACAAATGTATGAAGAACATACCAAACATATGAGGCAAAACTCTGGACAATCTGTGGAAATCAGGACGGTTGAGAGGTATGCAGACTGTCAGTCTGTTGCTGGTGTAAAATTACCAACTGCAGCCACAGATTAAGTATAGCACACAGCTGGGGAATGCTGTGGACAGTTTGAGTGAAGTGCAGTACTGCAGAAACAGGCATGGATGTTAATGTCTGCAACATACAAAATCCAGGACTGGAGTACAGGTAGGTGTGGACTGGAGTCACGTATTAGTACTGACAGTCCCACTGGGGCATGCCCATAAACTTAGTTAAAATGAGCACAATCCTGTTGCCCCTTTATCAAAATGACCTGTTATGTACAAATGTCTATACAGACAGATATACGTATCTGTCCATCACTATCTCTGTCTCAGAAGCATAGTATAGCTATCACTATGTAGTTGTTGCTGTTGTTGGTCTTTTGGCTTTTCCCGGTTAGGGGTCGCCACAGCGGAACTCCGGTCTGCTAATGATTGGCAGTAGGTTTTTATGGTGCCGAGTTGCCAGTTCAATGACCAACCTTCAATGAAGGCACGCCCATTTACGCATGTCTTTTGGAACGCCACTCAACCGCGGGGAGGACATGCAGACTCCACACAGAAGGCACTCCCTGCACACAAGCCTAGAATTGAACAGGAGAACCTATTGCTGTGAGGCAACAATGCTACCACTGCACCACCGCGGCAGATAGCTATCGCTATGCAGTGACAAATAGATATGTACTGACATATATTGCTATATATATATATATATATATATATATATATATATATATATATATTAAAATGATACATACACCCCCATATATCTACATAACACATATATCATACACACACGCAGCTACAGTTTTATATACATTCCTGTTATATACAGAAATATGTGTGTAGATGTCTGTATTTTCCAACATACCCCAATAATGGTGAGTAAATCTCCACTGCCATACAGTCATACTGTTGCTCAAAGAATCCAAGCTAAGGGTGCAACAGTACAAATTCCACTTATCCATGGACCCCTGTGCCTGCTGGATGTCACCCCATAGACAGACACAGGTGAGCAGGTGCTGTAATGCATAATGTTGTCAACACATGTATGGGCAAGGCAACTTGTCCCTGCCCACAGGTATGCCTATGTAACTGCATGCAGCCACATATGGTCATACTGGTAAGTGTAAACACATAGTTAGGATAATAACAGTTATCCCACTGCTAGGATACTAGATGCAAATAGTATGAAGCAATATCACACTACAGGCCACAGATGCTGGTTAACACAAGCCTAGTTTATGTAATGCACAAGTACTGTGCCTGCAATCACATATACAACAAACTTAATGTGGGGCAAGTGTAATAAGTATTTTGATCTATAGTTTATAAGACTAAGTATTTAGGGGTTCTAATCTCACTCCAGCCCATTTGGTGCATGACTGTGTCTGTGTGTGTGTGTGTGTGTGTGTGTGTGTGTGTGTGTGTGTGTGTGTGTGTGTGTGCGTGTGTGCGTGTGTGCGTGTGTGTGTGTGTGTGTGTATCTCCCTGCAAATAAATGGACATGCCTTCATGGGCTATCCACCTGCAATGGTTATACACTTTTTGGCCCTGTAACTTGCTGCTAGATTCCACTCTCCCCTCTTCTACAAGGCCTGATGATGTCAGCCACCTTAAGACTACCAGCTGACAGTGCAATATCAGATGTAAACCATTGTGCATGTGATACGTACCATGATCTATAGTGCATAAGACTAGATAGGCAATCATTCTAATCTTACTCCAGTCCACTTGGTGCGTGTGTATATATATCCATATGGGATAACCTTCGTAGCCTAGACATAAGTAGGGTTTTGCAGTGTCTTGTTTGTTGTGGGTGATGTGGTCCCCCAAAGGACTGACCACAACAAGGCCTGTGTATGTTATCAAGCATATGTCCTAAAATGATAGTACTAGCAGACATGAGGTATGTTGCGTGCACCAAGTAATGTGATCTGTAGTATGTACCATTGCATAAGTAAGTGTGTACACTTACATACAGCCATTCTGTACTACTTGTGCATCTTGGCATGTCCTGTATGCACTGATTGGAAGTGGTGCTAGCCTCAATGTAGCCATGTGTTAGTGTCAGCCTGTTAGAACAGTTTACAACATATGGAACAATGGGACATATGGATTGAACACAGAAAGTACTGTAGCCTTCAACTGTCACTGGTCGGAAAGATCTGGATGCATTCATTATTGTACAACCAATACCAACAGGTTTGGGACATACATACCAGACTGGCACTGGTATACTGAATGTGGCAGTCATCACTGCTATCATTGTGTGCAATGGCACCCTTACCATGTCACTACACAGGCATATTGTACAGCTGTAGCAGCCACACAAGTTCCAAGGTACACCAATACATATTGTAGAGAACATCCTATGGAGTCCATGTCAAGACCATATATGTGTAGTCTGTCTCCAAAATGCTTTGGGGGGGGGGTGTATGGCTCCATACAGGGTGTTGTCAGTTCCCACTATGTACCTCCCGTGTATCCATGACAGGACTAACACATGTGTCACCTGTGCTACGCACCAACATCAGTGTGGTATGCATAGTTAATGCTGGTGAGACTAAGGTATGTAACACAGGCAGTACACCCTACATAAAACAGACCCCCCCATGCATGTCACACACACATCTGCTGTGACACATATCATGTGTAGGTTAGACATTGGGATGCGGAACACAACAATCATAACTGTCGCTGGGCACCTGTTGGTACTGGACCCATGATATATGTAGATGAGTCATCTCCATCAAAACCCTGGTGGCACTTATGAAGAGTAGCAGACCTTCTAACAGATTAGAGATGCATGAGTATGTTGAATGCCAACATTGTCCTTGTTAGCCTGCTATACACATATGAACTTATGGAGAAATGCAGTTATAGTGCTGTACCTTACTGAAGACATATGTCTGCCCTGCTGACATGCCATCCTGTGCTGTTTTATTTCTGTTGTGTATCCGTAGGTTATCCCTACAGACTCCTGTAACAAAAACATAAACAGGCCCATGACACACCTGTCATTGCGTAACTATATAGCCAATTCAACAACATACAACATAAGGACCACATAAGGTACACAAATGTATGTGGCATACATGTGATAAATGCCAGTATGCAGTACCTCTTGTTAACCACTACAAGTGTCATGGTGAACCAACACTGCATTACACAAGCACATGTTAAGTAATATAGTCACTCTGTGCATTAGACGTATAGCTTAATGTCTCTGCATTGATGTCAAGTATGACAGGGATGTGGCACAGGTATCATCACTTGCACAGGGTGCTGTGTGGAGATGCAGGAGGCCTAGATGGGCTCAAATGGTAGACAGCATGTGTATGAGTATGAGTCAGGGGGGAGCAAGTAGGATGGACCACAGACAGGTGCTTGTGTGTGCCTGTAGGTGACCTGCATTTGATAGTGGTGTGTGTGTGTGTGTGTGTGTGTGTGTGTGTGTGTGTGTGTGTGTGTGTGTGTGTGTGTGTGTGTGTGTGTCTGTGCATGTACACAGTCAAGCTCAGTGCTAGCCTTACATGTGTGTATGTTGGACAGCTGTGGACCGTACATGGTAGAGTTGACAGTTCACTATCTCCAGCCCTGAACAAGGGAACTGGCTCTGCCATAAGTTGCAAAGGTACCTCCATGCCCAAGGTCAGAAGATGTGCTAGTACCTGATGGTGACTGCTGTCTGTTGGGACCATGTCCCCCACAGGACTGCCCAGGACCATGATCCTATGGCCTGCCACATTGTGTGGTGGACCGCACACTCACTTCTGTAGGGCTGGATGTACATGGCCACATGGATTCTCAGCAGATAGTGTTGCTGACCTACGTCCATGGGTCCGATGTTCAACTTCAGCCACACATTGCAGCACAGACAATGCGCGGTGCAAGACAGACACTATCTCAGCCCACCATCTGTCCACATAATCAGTCAACTGATCCAGGGAGTCCACAATGTGGTGGAGGCTGTCATGGATGTTAGACTGTGCGGCATCCATAACCCTAAGCATACGCCTGATGTTCCATTCAGAATGTGCCTGTTCCTCCATGATGGCCCAAAACATGCACTGGGTGACCCATGATATGACACCTGAAACAAGTGGTGGACGGACAACAGGCCTCCTACAAGCACCCCTGTCAATCCACCTGTTTGGGACCTTGCCAGCTCTCTGGTTATGGCGCCAGTGTTTACACTCACTGTAGTCATAGTTGCCACACTTTCTTGTTCAATGTCTCCACCCTCTGACTGTCCACTGTCTGTGGCCTCCGGGGATGGGTATGTGTGTGGTGACAATGGGAGCAGAAGAGTGATGTCTACCTCTGTGACAGATTTAGCCCCTGACACCCCCAACTGTGCCTCACTGTAGCCACCATCATCATCAGTGTCCGAGGAGACACTGACATCAAGTTGTGTAGGGGACAGACTCCAACCCCCATGGTCACCTGCAATAACATGAAAAAAGCAGTACATTAATACCTGCACTATTTTGTATGAAAAGCATCCAAGACTCATAAGAATGAAGACTTCCAACTGGATTAATGGTCAAACAACTTCCTTCTCTGCCTTCATCCACAAAGCACTACCTTGGAACACAATTCAAATTCAACTCGTGACCTTTATAACCATGAAGTAAATCAAGTCAAACAAGACCAGTAATATCGACCTTTTACTTACTCAGTATGACATTATAATTGAAAAAAAACAACACATAAACGTACATATCTCTTCACAATTATATGGAAATACACATTTCACTGCCTAATGTCTTTGCCTTCAACCTGTTGTATTTTAAAAGGCATTTTAGATTCCTTGCCTCATTTAAACCAAGAACCTTATCTGCTCTTACCTGTAACTGCCAAAGTTTATCTATTTGAGTGACAAACTACACTCCTGTGACTTCCCCCTCTCAAAACCTTAGGTATCTCTTCCAGACTGGCATTAAAAACATCCTACGCTGCCTACACACATAATTATGTGTGCATAGGGAATTATTCTGGCCCTTAACTGTATTAGACCATAATTGCTCCTTAACAAAGCAAGTGTCATATTTACCAGGGGCAGGACAATGACCTTGGGCAATATCTGATAGACCTGTGAAAACTTGAGGGTGGGGTAATGTCAGAACTACTGCATGTTGCAGCACAAGAAGGTAAAATGTCCATATATTTCACATTTACAGTAGCTACTGTATTACTTGTTGTACTGGTCCTGATCTGTATATGAATGTATACCTGAGGTTACACCTCCCCCAAAGAACAAAGACCTGACCCCCACATAAATGTATCTACAACCTGACACACTGACTGCTACAGTATTACAATGCTGATCACAGCAAACTTACCTGCACACTCCACAGCTGTGGAAACGGTGGCACTCACCTCCACAATATACAGTGTGATGGATGTCTGGGAGCTGTCATGTGTGCCTATGTACACCAGGGATTCCTCAGCGGCCAAGAAATGTTGTTCCTCTGCAGGCCCTCCACCAGTGACAGCATGATCCCTGGTTATATCTGCTGCCCACTGACGTGCAGCATTAATCACATCGGTTGCCCGGTGTCAAACCTGCTCATATATCCTGCCCTGCTGGCCCATGGCATTAATGTCATGGACAAGGTCTGACCACAGTGCAACCTGCTGTTCCCTATTATGTCTCCCCCCTGGATAACAGGATATGATGCTGCCTTAGTCCTTGCAAGATTATCTCATTCTCTGCATCCAAGAAGGTGGGTGTTATCTGTGGTGCATTATCCCTGAAAGACAACACAAGGATAACACATTACAGGATCAGACACGTGGATGTCCACTTTGTACAGATACAGCAATGGTAAGATGGCCAGCACTATCCACTGCATGGCATAACCCACAATGTGACAACATACTACGTGGGTGGATACAACCAAGACAGTACCATTACCAAGGTATTTCCTGTGTGCCATGACAGCTTCTGCTGTATGGTCATAACACCCAACACTTCAGTCCACTGTGGTGTGTGTGCCCCCTAAGGCCAACCACACAATAATATGTTATAGAAGCAGTGCCAGACAAATAGCAGTGCGCTATAACAACCACTATATCAGGACAGTCCGAAAACACCAGTGTGCCACACTGACAAAAGACAATGCCACCCCGATGTATTGTATGTCTCCTGTAGGCGTAAGTCAGCAGAGTATTACTGACATGTCATTACCACAGGTCTATGACTGGCTTACTGCTATAATCTCTATTCCCCATACCTCTGTCCTCCCATCTGAATCCCGTTATACACAAAAGCAGTTACATACATGCTAGAGTGCAGTACTCTTCTGTTGAACTGTGTGTCTGGTAAAGTTTCACAAAGGTGTGCTCTGTTTGAGTAAGGTCTCATACAGAATGGTTGTCCATAGCCAGCTGCCTGCCTTTTAAACATGCTCCCCTTCAGCAGATGAGTACCTCTAAACCAATCTGTGGTTTTGAAATGCTAATTGCAACCAATGCAGCTGAATTACATTATCATTAGCCAATGACATACAAGCACTGTGCAATATATAGGGCCTTCATGTAGACCTGGGCCTCTTTCTTACCTGGCGAGATGGACACTACTGGGGTGAGGAAACTGCATCGTCACAGAGGGTAGGTCTGTAGCAGAAACCTTTACATAGAGCTATGTGTACCACAGCCTGCAGCTGCAGCTGCAGGTAGTAGACATAGGTCGAGAGTGTGAACACTTTAGAGTTGGACAACAAGCTGTAGGTGTATCTGTGTTAGCTGTGACAGTCCTATTGTAGGGGCAGTGCCAAAGTGAGGATACCCTTTACACTCCAATTAAGGCATGTGTTTAAGGTCCAGATGTCAGGCAACTGTGTCAATAACAGAGCAGTAGGTGACATATAGCACTGCTATATGGATAGTGAAATTTGTCCCTACCTGCAGGCCTGTGACTTCATGCACAGAAAAGCGTCTATTTAATTTGCAATGTTTTGTGTGGATAAAGAGTGTATTAGTGATCCATTAATTGATGTTTTCACAATAATGTAATCGAAATGCAGCACAACACTGGATTTGAACCCAGGACTGTGTGGTGAAAAATGCACTGTATTAAGTCATTTAACAGACTGAGCTACTCAGTCACTGCTACAGCAGGTGTACTTGCAAGATATATGTGCACACATACAGGCTGTGATAAACATTTTCTACATCCATCAGTATGTGCATGGCTTTATATGGATGTATTTCAGCACCAGAGTCCCAGTTGAACATGTATTTTGCCAAGAATGCCTTATCATGTGACTTTCTACATGCTGCTGATAAAAGGATACATTTACCTCCTATCACAGGCTTCAGTTACATCCATTATCATGTGTTTGGCTGTCTAGTAGTGTACAATTGCATCAAAATCCAGGGTACACTCCCATTTTTTCCATTACTGTTTATTCCAGTATGTGTGATGTGGCGCAGCGTGCAGCTCTTCTGAAACATGCCTAATGACTGTAATTGGCAATTCATATGTATTGTTTATACTACCTGTTTTAATTTAGAGTTGTGTGGCATGAAGGGTTAATACAGTGTGCTACAGGTGTGATGGGCTTGGGTTCGAAACATGGTAGAGGTGTTTATTTTGTACATGTCACTTACAATGTTCATAGGTTCATAGGTTGGTAGTAGGCTATCTGCCCTAGAGCATTTACAAGCCTAGCCAGAGTGTGTTTGGCTTTCACACCCTTCTTAGATTAGTTCACTGTGCCTCTGTATAGTAGGTCACAGAAGATAGCCCATTTAAGGTTAGTTTACCATGCCTCTGTCTAGCAGTGACACAGAAGAGATCCCAGGGGTAAATTTACGATCTCCCATCCAAACATCAAGATTCTTCTTGAAGAGGGTCATTGAGGGGCTCTGTCTGACATGGATTGGGATTTTGTTCCAGAGTGAGGGGAGCCTCTGGGATATGAATCTGTCCCTCCAGCATGTTCTATTTAGTTCTGTGCTGAGGTTTAAGTCACTGGAGCATGGAGTTCTGATGGATTTGGATTTCTTGAGGTGGGGCATGTCCATTAATTCTGGGTTGGACATGGCTTTATACGTCAGGCACAGATCGCCTCTGAGTAGGCGGTAAGCAACTGAGTAGAGCTGGAGTTTCTTTAGCCTAACTGCGTAGGGCATCTGTTTGAGTCCCTTGATCCTCTTGGTGAGGTACTTTAGGGGTCTTTCTAGTTGTAGCAGGTGTCGGGTAAGGTACATCCCAAAAGGGGCATTGTATTCAATTATGGGCCTGATGAGTGATGAGAAGAGGGGCACAATGACCTCTCTTGATCTAGATGTGAACCCCTTCATGATAAGGTGGGCTATATAGACTGTCTTTCTAACCATTTTGGCAATGTGATTGTCAAAGGAGAGATTGCAATCTACTTGGGTCCCCAAATCCCTAATTACTTCTTCCGTACTTAATGGATTACCACCTATGTGGTAATTTGTGGGCACTTTGTTTTTCCCAAAGGGGATGACTATGCACTTTTTGGCATTTAGCTTTAGGCCATGGCTCTGGCACCAGTTATCCGTCTCTGTGAGATCTTTTTGGAGGATGCTTGTGTCAGCAGGTGAGTCGATTATGACTCCCAGTTTGCAGTCATCTGCAAACTTTGTCAGCCATAGTCATCCTGTGTTAGCCTGTACCTCAGAGAAATATATACCAAACAAGAGAGGTCCCAGGACTGAGCCTTGTGGGATGCCACTTGCAACTGGTTTAGAGTCTGACATGGCACCTGCAATTCTGACCGTGTGGGTTCTATCCCTAAGCCAGTTTGCAACCCATCTTGTGACATAGGGGTTGATATTTAAGCTGGTGAGCTTATTTATGATGCCCGAGTGGGGTATTGTGTCGAAGGCTTTTGCAAGGTCAAGGTAGGCTGTGTGGACTACCTTCCCTTTGTCTATGGCCTTGGTGACTGTTTCAAAGAAATTGACCAGGTTCAAGAGGCAAAATCTGCCCTTAACAAAGCAGAATTGGGTAGGATGCAGTGTTTGGAGGTTCCCAATGTCTTTGTTTATGAGTTCCATGATGATACGCTCCATAGCTTTGCAGACCAGGCTAGTTAGGCTTATAGGGTGATAGTTTCCGGGGTCCGTTGTGGCACCACCTTTATGGAGTGGGACCACTGTTGCTGTACACCATTTTTTGGGTACATATCCTGTTGTAAGGCTGAGACTGAACAGTGATTTTAAGTGAGGGTTCAGTTCTTGGAGCTCATGTAAAATGCAGCCCGGGTCACCGTCCAGTCCCATTGATGCTGTGTTTCTTGCTTTGGAGAGGGCAGCTCTCACCTGTGCATCTGTGATGTCAGGGTGGCTACTCTCTGTTGGGATAGTCATTTGCTCATTTGGGGGGGGGGGAGTTTGCACTGAACCTGTCTGCCAGGATGTTGGCAATGTCTGTGGGTTCAGTTTATTTTTTGTCATTTTGCACTAACTCAGAGCATATCTGGGGGTTTCCACCCAGGTTTCTGACATAACTAAAGAAAGCCTTGTGATTATCATTAGCATCTTGTGCAATTTTTCTTTCGAAGCTAGCCTTAGATGATTTTATGAGGGATCGTAGTTTCTTGCTAGTACTGATCAGAGTTGCCTTCCCTTTCAGGGATTTTGCTCTATCATGTAGTAGCTTCCTCCTTCTGTTGTACAGCTTATTTATGGCTGGGGTCCACCAGACAGATCTCCTGCCTTTGGAGGAGTGTGTCTTGGTTTTATTTGGGATAGCACGATCCATGCATTCCTGTAGGTATCCATAGAATGCGTCTGTAAAGGATTTTGCGGTTTGGACCATATTTTTCACTGGCCCTGGGGCTTTGAAGGATTCCACCTCGGTTTTGAGAAGTGGGAAGTTTGCTTTTGAGAAGTTTTTGACTGTGGTTTCCTTTGCTGGGGGAGGGGACAGGATATGGATGTCCATAGTGATTAATGTATGGTCAGATCTTACCAATGAGGAGTATACCTCTGGTATGGAACATAGAGTCCCCATGTTGGTGATGATCAGGTCCAATATGTTTTCCCCTCTTGTGGGAGTGGTGACCAGTTGTTCCATAGCATTTGAGTTTATAAATTCTAGGAACCGTTGGGCTAGGGTGTTGGGGCTTGAGTAGTGCTCCCAGTCTCTGTTTGGGTAGTTAAAGTCACCCAATATAATGGTATTTGGAGAGACCTTCATATTTTCCAGTGTCTTCAGGAAAGCCAAGTGAGGTTCCTAAGTTTGGGAGCGTGGTCTGTAGCAGGCTACAAACTGGAAGGCAGTTTTGCCCACTGTTAGTTGCACATGGATGGTCTCAGATGCTTCGTGCAGTGCCACTAGCCTGGAGGTATGGGTATCTTTGATGAATATGGATACTCCCCCTCCTCTTGTGGTTCAGTCTGAGTTTTGGGGCCGAAAAGCATGGTATGAGGTATAGCCTGGTAGTGCTGGGGTGCTTTCGGGAGCCTTGAACTAGGTTTCTCTTACTGCACAGATATTGATATTCTCCATACTGAGGAGAGCCTCGAGTGCATGCATCTTGAGGTTTAGACTTCTGGTGTTGAGCAGCATTACCCTTAGTTTCTTTTTCCTTGTGTTGTCTAAGGAGGTGAGTTTGTCTTTTGAGCCTTGCCTAAAAAAGGCACTATGGGGGTGGCAAGAGCCTTGGCCAGTATTCAAAAACCCAGGGGTGACAGGTGCAAGCCATCTCTAGTGAAGCAACGTGGCTTGTCAAGCATGTCATCCCAGGCTGGCAGACACTGGATCCCCTTTGAGTGACACCAATACTTTAGCCAATTGTTGAAATTGATCATTTTATCTTTATACTGTGGTATTATTCTTGGTGAGGGTAAGATGCTACTCAAGGTCAGGGTCATACTGGCCTGGGCCACATGATCAAAGAGCTCCTCTATGTCTCTTTTCATGTAATCCAGGGAGGTACGTCTCAGGTCATTCACACCAGCATGGACAATGACGGAGTCATATTTGTACTTGCTTTGGAGTGACTTGAGTGCTTGTGTTATGTTGCAGATCCTGGCACCCGACAGGCAGCTTACAGTGACCTTCTCCTTGTTCAGCCTGGTGAGAGGGACATCAGTGTGTCTGACAATAAAGTCACCTATTACAAGTGTATTAGGTGTGTTGATTAGCCTTAAGGGCTGTGACTGTGTGGCACACTGACTTTGTGAACTATGTGATATGTGGGTATTGTTGTGGGGTAGCAGTTGCTTGGATGTCTGCTTTGGAGGTCTCTGTTGCTTGGGCAGATTTTTATTTAGAGCCTCTGAGTATGTTTTTGTGTGTTTATGTGTTTGGTTTGCTGTTGCGATAGGTCTATGTGAGACTGGATTTGTGATGTGTGTGATGATCTTCTCCTCCAGACTGACCATGCCAGTACTATGTTGAGAGAGCTCAGCCTCCAGTTTGGCTATATAGTTGCATATCTCACATATATTTGAGCTTGTTGGGAAGAGAAGAGGGTGGTCTGTGTACATAAGGCAGTTGTAACATTGCTTCATGTTAAAAACACAAATACTCATTATAGCCCTATTTAGCTGAGCTAAGAGAAGCTGTGAGATGTAGCAAGCCTCGCAGCTCCGCACTAAAAAATATAAAGAAAAGAAAAAAGGAGATATAGGAAAGTGGTGAAATGGGGGCAACATATTGAAAGGCAGAAAGGAATGTGCAGGAAGGGTGTAGGAAAGAATCATAGCTATCCATTTCTTGTAAAGCAACAACTGTGTACTTTGACAGATTTGTACATGAATTTGGATTCACAAACCCCAGAGAGAGGGGTGAGGACAACATAACTGCATTCTTAAGCGAACTGGACCAAATTATGTGTGTCCAGTGGACACATCTGTGAAATGGAGAGCTATGTATAGGACGATATTTTTTTGGGACAGGCACCAATTTGTTTTTTAAAGGTGAGAGTGTAATGTTGGGGAAGGGACATTGGTACATTTGGGGGAGGTAAGTTGGGTAGGTGAGAATGCATTTTCAAACAGACAAGACAGCAGACAGGGCAGTGTGTGACACATGAGGAGGTGAATACCTTTGACAGGGAGGGTGTTGTGGAATTCGCATCCCATGTGCCTCCAGATGGCAACTTTGTGGCTCTCATTCCCACCCATGGGACTGTTGGCACTGCTCTTCCACTTCCCTGAGGGTGGCTGTGCCCCCCAGGTCGACCAGCATGCCATCAATCAGGTGCAGGCATTGGACATAGCCACAGTTGACTATCCTGCACACCAGGACTGGTAGCACATCACAGGTGACCACTCTAACTCTGCCACCACTCCCACAGGGGGACTGGGGCCCATCCCCTGGAGCAGTACTACCCGATACTACAGGTAGTGCAGGGGCAGCAGAGGGAGTACCACTGATCTGGGTTTCAGACGTGCTGGGACCCATTGCAACAGCCAGTTGAGGCAAGGTAGGGGAATCAGCTGGAACCAGCCTACCTTGATGTGCTGTGGTACATGACGTAAAGCAATATGTTAAGGTTAGTAACACCCAAACCATTGTTAGCATTAACAGAATGGACTATCATATTTATTAATCCAAATACATATTAATGTATATTATGTGCAACACAACATAATGTAACATAACAGTCAGTATGGTAATAGCATGCCAGTGTAAAGTAAACCATATGACCAACAAAACAGTTTTATAAAATATGTTAATATTGAATAATAATTAAATATAACAATAATCAACCACATTTTCCAAAACACAGTTTAACAAAACATATTAATATTAAATCATAATAAAACATAACAATAATCAACCACATTTTCCAAAATATAGTTAGTTTAACAAAATACGTTAATATTAAATCATAATAATACATTACAATAATGAATAAATTAAGATAAGAGGTGGGGAGAGAGAGAAAAATATTCCATTAGTGACATTGCAGGTGATATCCCTGATAACACTGGTCATACATACTTCTACAGGTGTGTACTGACAGTTGTGATTACAGTGACTACAATTCTCCTATAGCTGTTGTAGCATGTACATACCTCTCAAGCTGATAGCATGAGACAATAAGGCCAAGCACTAACAAATGCAGCTACAGAACTACTCAGAATGATTTCACATAATGTGGGCTTATATAACTAGCAGGGTGTTCTGTAAATGGATTTGGTAATACATTGCATTCCAGGTAATAACTTATCTAGTAAACATGTGACAGATGGATTAGTCAGTTCTAATTACATTACGAGAAATCATGACACTTGAAAGGCATGTTTGTGTACAGTAATTAAACTAGACAGTCGTCATGGCTTAGGTGGCAGACATGGGAGTAGAACCCACTAGCTGTGACTGCAGGGGACATCTGCAAATAATTTAATAAATGACTGCAGCAACATAATACAGACATGCAAGAGATGCAGCCATACTGGGATTACACAGTTTTATTTCTGAACCAACAATGCTAATGCACAGTTCTTGTTATTGAGTGTAACATTCTGTGAGATCTAAACACAATATCTGCACATAATATGGGCTAACTCACCCATCACATTTTTGTGTTCTTGGGGAGAAAGAAATTGTGAGAATTACATGACTGATACTGAAAATGTAGTTCTACGTAGCACTGGATTCTAACCCAGGACTATGTATGGCAAAATGTACAGTGTGTAAGTAATTTAACAGACTGAGATACTGAGGCACTGCTGACTACAGGGCAACTGATATTTGCCTTAAGACCATCTGAAAACATACTATGAATTGTGCAAGACAATTTATACGACTTTCCTCTAGCATTCTGTTACAGTGTTATACTTGACTGCAGTGCCAATAGAACACACATGCATAATATATAACCATACTACATATATTACTAAAGTTTTATTTCACTTTCAGCAATACAAGTGAGCAAATATTATTGTTATCGGTTTGCAATATCTGTGAAGTCCACACACGCAATATCTGGCTGTGGAGTGGGCTACCTCACCCATATACTTTTATTACCTGACATCTGTGGAACACAGAGCATTATGTGACCAGTATTGGCCTAGAGAAAGCCTTAGACAGTACTATGAGTTAAGCAATACAGTTTGCAGCCATTAGATTTGCATTTTACAGCTATTACAGTGTTATACTTGACTGTAGCAACCTTGCCTTACAGACTCAATGCATACAGCTCTACTGCAATGGTTATGACAAGACAATTCTGATGTACACCATTTTCCTTGCTGTTATTGGTATTGTTTCTTGTTTTTATTGAACTACAGTTATTATTCATTCATTGAGCTACAGCTCTAATTTCAATTTTATTGCACTACAGACTTTATTGTATATATTTTATTGCAATTAATGCTTTACTCTTTCTTGCTTATTGCACTGCAGTTGACTTAATACATCACATTCACGGGGCAACCTGGCCAAGTGCTGGCATGAGACTTGACATTGTGAAGCTCTCTGCTGCAGCTGTTGGGAAGGAAGCACACCATTATGCATACCAGTTTTGCAGACATTCAGATTACATATTGGTAAAACAGAGGAAAAGGTATGTACACACTTGTGGGGTATTCTCTGCCATCGCTTCTTGGACCCAGGTGTCCAAGGTTCCCCTTTTTCATCTTTTCAGGTCATGATGGTGGTAATGGCACTGCTCACCTGTGCGGGGGATACCAGTAATGCTGGTGAGTTCTCTGGCCAGCCAGTCCCAGGCATGCCTTAAACTCTGAGCACTGGAAACTGCCCTGCAGCAACCTAGCCTCATGGTTTTTGACAAGGAGCCCAACCATGACCCTGGACTCCTGAATGCCCCATCACTGAGCCCAAAGGTGCACATCTTCTCCAACACCACCAGTCATATCAACAGATGATTGAACTCCATTGGATTCTGCAGAATTCCCACCTAGTGTGCTTTATATAGGCTGTTTTCCTGCCCTTACACATTATTGAGCAACATTCAAAAAAGTACCATGTTGTTTACCAGCATGCAAACCAGCCAAGCAGAACTGAGCAATGCGCAGTCACACACAGTCATGGTTTTAGTGAAGCTGAACACTGCGTAAACATTGGCAGCCATTACCATGTTTATGAGGTGCTTAGCAGGTTTAAGCACAGTTGTGCAGGCCTCAGTGGAGCCATATTTTAAAATTTTGTCCATAACGTGTGCAACAAAAATACAGACAACTTCTAACTTCCATGTATTTGAAGAAACACCACATAGATCTGCACTATGGTAAAGCAGAGTATCCGTAAAACCACAAAAGACAAAAAGAACAAACAAACTCTGTAAACGCAGTAAAATCCAACAGTTTTTATTGCAAAGCTTTCAGATCCTTCTTCAGTGCTTAAAACATCCCATATATAACATTCATTTAAATAATACTTGCAGCCAATTAAATAATTAAAAAACACCAGTCAAAGACATCAATCAGAAACTAACCATTAAACACTTATTTTAAGTAAGCCTGTTTACATTTCAACATTGATTTTTAACTAACACTAGCATTAATACCTGGAACTCTATCTGCATGAAGAATAATAATTAATCTATATTCACATAATTCCAATTTATTGTCAATATCTCCCCATCTTGGGTTGTTATTTAGTACTTTAATAACGCTGAATACAAAACAGTGATCATCTCTATATTCAGAGTGGTGCTTAGCAAGAACATTGCTCTGAATAGGCCTGTGAATGTCAGAGCTATGTTCTATTATACGCTCTTTTAATTTCCTCTGTGATTTACAAACATAAAAAACACTACATTTTTTCCAGGTTGCAAGAAAAATAATATTATAAGTATTACGTGCTGCTGAACAATTGAATACATATTCTTTACCTGTGCTTGGATGTTGAAATTTATTATCAGTACACATAAGCATACAACAGCAACAATTATAACAGGGAAAAGTACCACATTTATTAATCACCTTCTGTGGGGCCTGTTTTGTTTCTTTATAACATAAATGTTTTTTAAGGCTCAAACAGTTTTTATAGGCGAAAGATGGATTATCACCTCTTAATGTTTGAATCTCAGGTAAAGCCATATGGATTCCCCAGTTATCAATAATAATGTCTTTGACATATTTCATTATTAAGTTATATGTAGTAGTATAACATATCTTATTCGATCGAATTTTAGTAACAAGTCATTCTTGTCCCACGTTATGTTGCCTAAAATAAGGCTGATTAGTGGTTTTCTACCACTAAGTACATCTTTTTTACACTATATAATGTCATCTCATTATAACCTCTATATTTAAATTCCTGTGTCATTTCTTTTATCTGTTCATGACAGGTTTTGTCACTAGTATTCAACCTGCATGCACATTGGAATTGGCCTTTTACAATTCCTTTAAAAACATGTCAAGTGTGCATGCTTTTATTATGTAAAAAGCAATTTACCTGTACTGCCTTTCTAAACATGCTGGTGCTTATAATGCCTGCATCAAGTTCTATTAACACATACAAGAATTGAATCTGAGACCTTGAGTATTTCATTTCAAGTTTCAGAAAACTAGTAGACTCATTAATGAATTAAAAAAAAATTATTTAATTCAGTCATAGTTCCCCTCCATACCAAACGTAAGTTGTCCACAAATCTCTTGAAATATAATGTCGTATGTGCTTCTGGACCATTATATATAAATTCTTCCTCCCATTTATTCAATATTAAATCACATCACAACACCTGCCATCTGATGGTAGTATTGTTGGTCAAAAATATACACATTGTTTTCAAGGACAAGTTCTAATAATTCATATAGTGTTTCAATTTCCCTATTGGATAAATTACCATGACTATTTAGTATGGGTCTATATTACATAATTCAACATTTGAAAGTTCGACTACCATATGGTCAACACCACATGATCAAACTTTCAAAAGTTTGAATATCTAATAAAAAAATGAACTACACAAAACACCTACCTGAATGCTCTAAGCAGGGGGGCAAGCCCCCTGCACCCCCCCACATGGGGGGCAGTGCCCCCGACACCCCCGCTCTTTAAATATACCAACTCTGAGATCGCACCACAGTGCAGAAAAGGGAAATCTTCCCATTCCGCACTGTATGGAGATTTCCGTTACAACGTTTGAACATTCAAAAATCTGATCATATGGTGTCGACCATATGAGATTCGGAATTTTAAATGTTTGAACATTCAGTATAGACCCTTTGGTATCATCCTAATCGCTTTAATACCGTATTGATTAGGAATCGTGATAAAAAGGGATTTAACATCTAAAGTTACAAATAATAAATCAACAAAATCTGTCTGATTACACCATTCTGAAAAACAGTTCAAAAATGCCTTGTGTCCTTAATGTAACTCTGAAAATATATTAAATATTTACTAAGACTTTCTTGTACATATAAAGAAATAGGTTCAGTAATCTATCTACTTCCTGAGACAATAGGTCTCTTTGGAGGATGGATCAAAGACTTATGTACTTTTGGAAGTCCATAGAGAAATGGTAAAACTGGACAGGGAACTGTAATAAAATTAAATAGTTGTAATGAAATAACATTCATAAGTTGAAGAGCATAAATCGACACAGTAATATTACTAATCATTTTTTAACATCAACAGCTATTTTCCTGAAATTTAACTTATCTGAAAGTAAGATGTTCATATTACAAATATAATCTTCTTTATTCGTCAGCACAATTGAACCACCTTTATCTGCATACTTAATAATAATATTTTCTTCCTTCTGCAAATTTAGAAGTTCTATACTTTCATTTGTTGTTAAATTATAAAACTTAGATTTAGTATTCTGTTAATACAGCTTATATAACTGTTGTTCACATAGTTCATAAAATGTTGTTATTACAGGGTTACTGACAGGAACAAAGGTACTGCTTCTTTTACAAGGCTGACCTTCAGTTAACAAATTTTCTTTAAAAATCAATTTCAAGTTTAAATTTCTAACAAAAAGTTTCAAATCAGTTAAAGCATCTACAATAATGTCTGACTGGGTCAGAAAAAATTTTGTATATTTATTCAGAAGAGAGATTTCATCCGCTTAAAGCTCCTAAGTAGATAAATTAATTACGACTCCAAACTTCATTTCCATACCTGTCTGGACTGACACCTTGTCTGGGGTCCCCTGCGAGTTTGTCTTCCTCCTCCCTTCTTTGGAGTCCTCCCTCTCGAAGTGTCTTGTACATGATTTGGTATTAATTCTGGTAAGTTTACCTGAATGGTCACCACACATTTGAAAAAAATCCTTTGAGGTTGATGCTTCTTCCATTGGTGGAATGGAAATTTCATTGATTGTCACATATGTAGAAGCTGCATTGAAAGATACATCCTGCGCAACTTGAAGGGTGGGATTAGCTGTTTCATTCACTATATTAGTTCTTGAATTATTCATCAGGTTCTCATTAGATACAATGTTCTCATTGATTAGAGTCATTAATGGAGCTGTTATCTGATCAAGCTCATACATTTCGCCACATTTTTTTTATTAGAAGTCATTGGTTTTATACTATTATTAGTTTCCTTTATTTTTGGCCAGGAAAAGATGTTATCAGCTAAAAACCTCTCATATCTCTAATCAATTTATGCTTCTTAGTGGCTTCTAAATCACACTCATATTTCCTTAGCCAATTTAACATTTTATTGATTTTTATAACATAGTCTGTAAATCTCGGGAAAATCGAAATATCATTCTCTAAGTCATTAATCTCTTTTTGTAGATCATTTTCTATTTGCTGAAAAAAACTATTCATGAGGGACAAAGAGTTAAAACTTAATTTCAGATTTATCTTTTGCCAGTCTTTAAGCAACTCTGAATAAAAGCTTCCATAAGAGGGCATTTTTTTTAAATTCGCAGCCCTCTAGGAATAACACCAAGCTCTAAATAAGCATTAAAACTAAATCTTTGCCACTGCAATTTTTTAATGTTCTGTACCTTTTGTTCAAGTAAGCAAATAACAGCAGCACATACATCCCCATTTTGCAGCATATTGATCTCATGGTTTTCTCTATTATTGTTCACAAAACCAAGTAGCGGACTTCTCATACAGAAGAAGCCATTATAGGGATCCTAGCTTCCACATTAGGCTGCATAATAAAACAAAATAAAATAGGCACCCAGGCAGTTCCAACAAATGAAAGTTAAAGAAACATCAAATGGCTCTGCACTATGGTAAAGCAGAGTATCCGTAAAACCACAAAAGACAAAAAGAACAAATGAACTTTGCAAATTCTGTAAAATCCAACAGTTTTTATTACAAAGCTTTCAAATCCATAGATTCTTCTTCAGTGCTTAAAACATCTCACATATAACATTCATTTAACGAATACTTGCAACCAATTAAATAATTAAAAACCACCAACCAAAGACATCAGTCAAAAGCAAACCATTAAACACTTATTTTAAGCAAGCCTGTTTATGTTTCAACATTGGTTTTAAACTAACACTAGCATTAATACCTGGAACCCTATCTGCACAAAGAATAATAATCCAGCTATAGTTACATAATTCCAATTTATTGTCAATATATCCCCATCCTGAGTTGTTATTTAGTACTTCAATAACTCTGTATACAAAACGGCGATCATTTCCATATTCAGAGTGGTGCTTAGCAAGAGCATTGCTCCATATGGTCCTGCAAATATCAGAGCTATGTTCTATTATATGCTCTTTTAATTTCCTCCATGATTTACCTACATAAAAAGCATTACATTTTTTGCAGGTTGCAAGATAAATAATATTATGAGTATTACATGTTGCTGAACAATTGAATCTATATTCTTTACCTGTGCTTGGATGTTGAAATTTATTATCAGTACATATAAGCTTACAACAGCAACAATTATAACAGGAAAAAGTACCACATTTATTAATCATCTTCCTTGGGGCCTGTTTTGTTGCCTTATAACATAAATGTTTTTTAAGGCTTGAACAGTTTTTATAGGCTGAATTATCATCTATTAATGTTCAAAGCTCAGGTAAAGCCATAAGGATTCCCCCAATTATTAATAATAATGTCTTTGACATATTTCGTTCTTAAGTTATATATAGTAGTATAACGTATCTTTTTCGATCGAATATTAGTAGCAAGTTGTTCTTGTCCCACATTATGTTGCCTAAAATAAGGTTAATTAGTGGTATTTCTACCACGAAGTACATCATTCTTTATACTATGTAATGTCATCTTATTATAACCTCTTTTGCAGAAACTGCAGGTCAAGATGTTCTTCATATTGATCACTGCTGCAGGAGCCTTAGGTATATGTCTTATATTCTGCCAAGGATATAACATCCAGCCAGCTTCCAAAACTTCAGTGCACATTTCATGTACCCAAACTGTAAAGCAGCTCCAGGTGAGCTGACTAAAAGACAAGTCTGGGCACAAAGCCCTTCAGAGATTTACTGCTGCTGAAGAGTACACTCCTCTGAGGCTGTTGAGGATCGATGGTCAGCTTGCGCTTTTCTTAGCTGGGCAGATAAATTCTCTTTGGTAAAAAAAAACTTTCATTTTCTTATTTTCACTGATGTATTATCTATTACTTTCCTCTCTAGAAAAGTTATTTTAAAGCTAGGAGTGCTGTGTTTTAATGGATTGTCTTGAGACTGTAACATACTTTTAAATGGAGCACTCATTTCTGTCAGTTTAAAACTAATGTTTTCTAATTAATAAAATACTTTTTATGGAGAAATCATGTTAATTTTAATATTGTGGAATGGCCACTATGAACTGGGAGTTAGTCACATCCTCTGTGGATGTTGGGGTCCCTTCAGTGGGTAAGAGAGAACCACTCTTGTCGGTCCTGGGAGAGGGAACATGGAAAGTTTTCCTGTTGTGTCAAAAATGCTATGCCCATCCCTGGGGAACCAGCAGCTTTCATTAGTTACATGGTTAGCCTCATTTTTCCTGTCAAAAAGAAACAGAAAACCAAGCAGGTATCTATTCCTCAAACATCTTTGGATAGGAGTAATTTACAGGGACTGGCTCAGGTCTGATTCAGGCTACTGATCCTTCTTGTAGACTAGTTTCCGGTAAAGGAAAAAGGGATGCTTCTTTCCTGAAGTGATTCAAGATTCTGAATCTGAATAGAAGGATGCAGGGACTGATTCAGAGTTTTATCCTTAGAGGGTTTTGTTTCTCTGAAACTATTGTTAGATTGTCCCAGTTTTTTTCATGGGAGACCATTGAGGTTTCTTAGTCAATCAGAAAATGCTATGAGTTGATACAAAAGGATTTTCCAGAACCTAAACTCACTCCTCCTGTCCTCTCTGTTTTAGATGATGTGTGTCTTACTGCCTGCAATTGTCATGATAGTCACTCTGCTGTCCCCAAAAAGGCAAATAAGATCTATAAAATTCCTCAGTCTTTTAAATCTGTACACAGTAGTCCCAAATCTGACCCAGCAGGTATATCCTTAGTTGACATCTCTGCTACTAAGCAATTAGTTAATTTCAGTTCTATTCTTTCTAATAAAGCTGGGAAAATTATTGATAGTTATTGGAAAAAGTGTATACTTTTGCAACTTTGAATTTCAAATTTTTAAATTTTCAGGCTCATATGTTAAAGTTTATTCAGACATATTGTGAAAGTATAAGGAACATTTTTATCTAGAATTTCTCCTTGTAATGAAAAATCTGCTTTAAATAACTTAGTTTCTTTTATTGCACAGGTCACTACCCATTTATGCAGTGTGTATATAACTCTGTTGATACTTCTTCCAGGGCTATGGCCACTGGTATGGTTTTAATGAGGTTTGCTGGGCTGCATTGTCAGTACCTTCCAGATGATGTTAAAATAAGATTTTTAAATTCTCCCTTGGATAGACATTTAGTATTTGGCCGCTCTGCTGCAGAGGTGATCAAAAGGTGTGATGAAAGGGGCAGGCTGATCCAGGGAACCTCTAAGATTTTTTAGCCCGCCTTTTCCAAATTGCCCAAGAGATTTTCTATCTCCTCTTCCAGTTTCAGCAAAAAAACAATAAACAGTGTCAATAGAATTCAGATAAACAGAAGCTTAAGAAGTGGCAAGGAGGTTCCAAAAATAAGTCTCAAACCTCTCAAAACCAAGGACACTCTTACAATTCAATATGACTATTCAAGAGACCTTGTGACACCCTCCTACCCTGACCCTCTTTCTCTTCCAGAAGGTCTGAATCTCCATCTTTCTCTTTGGCAACAGATAGCTTCAGACAAATGGGTTCTGAAATCATTCATCAGGGTTAAAGATGTCAGTGGGAAGAAACTCCTCCTTTGCAGAGGTCATTTCTCATCCTGTAGATCAGACGGTTTTGTTTCCAACTGTTCTTCATCACATGCTGACCTAAAAAGTGATAGAACCAGTTCCTCTTTCCCGGGTGGGGGAGGTGTTTTATTTAAAATGTTCTTAGTCCCAAAGAAAGAAAATGCTTGGAGATCATTTGTGGATCTTTCTTTCCTAAACCCATTTGTGATCATGCCCAAATTCAAAATTATGTCAGTTCACAACCCCTTGTCTCTTCTGCCTCTATTACATTTCCTGGTAACACTAGACTTAAAAGATGCTTGTCATCACATTCTTGTTCATCCAGACCTCAGGTGTTTCATAAGGTGTTGTGTGTCCGGATCACATTACCAGTTCTCTGCCTTCATTGCATCTACAGTGGATATAAAAAGTTTGCACACCCCTGTTAAAATGCCAGGTTTTTGTGATAAAAAAATTAGTCCACAATAAATCGTTTCAAAACTTTTCCCACCTTTAATGTGATCTATAACCTCTACAATTCAATTGAAAAGCAAACAAATCTGTTAGGGAAAAATATAAAAAATAAAAAAGTACAATAATCTGATTGCATAAGTTTTCACAAAAATGAAAACTTAAATGATGCTATAAAAAAACTGCTAAATTTGCAGCAAATACCCCTTTCAGTACTCAGCACTGCGAAGCATAAAAAAAGACTAAATTGGTTAGAAACTGCCTCATCAGCTAACAGATACACAGCTTCTTATCACCTATAAAATTATCCAGCATCCATCTGCCTGTCCAGCACTAAAAACATTCTACACAACTATGTTCCCAATCGGTCACTGTCATCCAGTGACCAAAAACTCCTGTCTGTCTACAAACCTATCAAATCTGCTGGGTATTGTCTGTACTCCTACAAGGTTGCTATGGCCTGGAACTCCTTACCTGTATCTATCAGGTCAGGACCCTCCCTTCCATCTTTCAAAACCACCCTGAAAGGCTTCCTATCTAAAATCTGGCTCTGTTATTGCTCAAAACCAGAAGAAACTATATCCCTAAATGTAAACAAGTACCTTTTCATTCATTACAACTCCTTACTCTCCTTTCTTCACTTGCTTCCTTACTTCTATCAAATTCCCTTCCCTGACTTCCTCTTTAAACATACTATAAGCCTGTTTTTCCCTTACTTTGTATTGCAATTCCTGTTTGTATCAGGCTAACTTACCTTTATTCCTATACAAACTGTCTAACATTTTTCTAAATATTAAATGATTGTAATATAACCTGTATTGATTCTTAACCAATGTTTTTATATTATGTTTAATTTATAATTATTTAAATTGCAGATGTTTTTGGTTTACTTTTGAAGATTGTTGTTCTTAAGATGTTGTATAAAAATTTGGAGCTTTTTTCCCCAAGCCTCCATGGAAAATGGACTTCTACCCAGTCAGACATTCCCGGTAATCAAATGTCAATAAATAAATAATTCATCATGGCAAATATATTCCAGGCACATTCAAGTCCCACTCTGCAAGGACCTTGAATTCTTCTATGGCTTTTTAGAAAAGTTTGGAATTTAGAAGTATTCTAGAAGCTGCTGCTTGATCCTCTGTACATATGTTTACAAAGCACTATAAGCTGGAATCCTTCTCTACGTCTAGATAATGCTTTGCTAGGACCATTCTCCATGAGTTTCTGAACTCTTCTCTTTCTACCTCACAAATATAGTGTGCTATGTTATTTTACCCATATAGCTAAGGCTTCAATATGAAGAACATAGTACAGTTGTGTAAGCTGCACTTACCATAACAGTACATGTTCAAATGATCACTGCTGCAGAAGCTGCTCCATCCCACCACCCCCTTGTGTTTTTGGTGTGTTTTGTCCTGCTATGGTGTTGATATTTATTATTTTGTTATTCCTTGCCTTGTCCTTTCAGGGCTCAGCCTCTCTCTCTCTCTGCTGGCAGGAAAGCTCTGTAGGGCTTCATGCCCAAATCTGTCTTTTGGTCAGCTCAGCTAGAGCTGCTTGACAGTTTGAGTGCATGGAAGGTGCCTTGAAGCTTTGGAAACTGACTGTTTGTTATATCCTTGACATGATATAACCCATATAGATAAGGCTACTGCAGCAGTGATCATTCAAGCATCTATTGTTATGGTAAGTTCATCTTACACAATACTTTTTCTATAATTACTTGATTTTGAATAATCTGAATATGCAAAGTACTCTGTTTCAATGAACAGTTATCCTCTTTTATATGTGTGTCCAGCACTTAGTTCTAAGATGAGGTTTCCACATATAAGTACTTCTCTTAATACTTTTTTTATAAATTGAATCTTTTCCCTTATTCTTTCTTAAATGACAGTTTAAATCAGACATTAGTATAAGCTGCATATTAGTACATATGCAAATGTGATAGAAGGAAGTCTTTCTGCTTATCAGTGGGAGTGGTAAGCTCTGAGCAGCCTATCTATCGCTAGAGGAGTGGTTTCAAGCTCAGGAATTGTATTTTATTGGCGTTTTGGGCTGCTTCTATCCATTTCAACTTTGCGACTTAAAAACCCGGGTTTGCGAGTCACTCAGTGCTGCTAAGTTAGGGTAAACTATTACCAGTGCCTTAAAGTCTGCTCTTCAAATTTTCCCTTAGATCTTGCTAGCTTTTCTCTCTAAGCACACAAATCAGACCTTTAAACCCAGCACTTGCTCACAACCTCTTGTAGCTAGTATTATAAGCCTACCTACAGCCAGTAGCACAAAAAAAAACAACAAAAAGCTTCAGTAAAATAAATAGTCCACTTTATTGTTTTAACCACAGCAGCAACCAGAATAAGCGCATTCGTCTTTGCCACAAGACATCATCTGATGAAGTCTTGTGGCAAAGACGAAAGCACTTATTCTGGTTGCTCCTGTGGTTAAAACAATAAAGTGGACTATCTATTTTATTTTGTGGTACCAGGACTCTTTTCTTCTTTTGGACAAGTTTGGTCATTTATCATTTATTATTTTTTTATTACTTTTTTGTTGAAAAACAGCTTCAGTACTTAAAAAGAAGCAAACAGTTTCAGTACTTAAATAATTAAGCACCTATCCAGACATGTTGAAAGCACAACTGAAAGTGGTTAAAATATTCTTAGATGATATACAAATGACATTTAATCTTGATAACTGTGCAAAAGCAATGTTTAAAGCAGGAAAGCTCCAGTACCAAGAAAATATCAGTCTAGGACAGGAATGTAATGCAAGGGAACGTAATTAGGAAGGGGTATATAAATATTTGGGACTTAATGAAATATTGTCAATAAAGCAAGAACAAATATGAATAAAACTCGGTAAGGAATACTTAAGAAAACTAGAAAACAACCCTGATAAAAATCAGTGTATAGCAAGATTATATATCTCTCACTCTGAAGGAGGTATGGGCCTCTTCGGAACTGATTACATGTATCAATATGGAGTTGTGGGACTGTATACATATCTGCTGACCTCATCAGATCCAAATACAATGAAAGTTTTAAAATGTGAAGACAGGAAGTCTAGGATGACCTCTCTGCTTAATTTAGCAGAAGCATTCAAGTGGCAAATGGGAATGGAAATCAAACCACAAATAGACAAAGATTAAAAGAAAGAATATAAGAAGAATGATCAGATGAGAAAGAAAAAATGTGGAAAAGACACAAATACACTGCCAAGTATTGAGACCTCTTGGAACAACCTCCTGTTGATCAGTATTTGACACAAAGATTAAGGAGAGGTGCGTTGAAACCAAAGGATGAAAGGTTGATAATGACAGCCCAGAATACTGGACTGCATACACGTTGGTGTACAAAATTCATTGAATGTGTGGGAGAAACAGATAAATGTATGTTTTCTAAAAAGAAAAAAATTGGAAACAGTTGCACACCTTGTTGCTGTATGTGATACACGTATGGCAGAGGGCCTGTACACTGAAACACACAAAAAAAATGGCAAGATTGTTGCATTTGAGATTGTGCAAACACTACAATATAGAAGTAGTTGAGAAGCACTGGAAACATGAACCAGAAAGCATTAAAGAGAATGATGAAATGTGTATCACATGGGATCACCCATTACTAACATTTCAAAAAATAGATGCAAAAAAACATATATTAGTCCATGAAAAAAAGGCAAAGTAGCACTGATCACTGAAATTGCTACATGTAGCAATTACAGTATCACACGTACAGAGAGACACAAAGTCATAAAATATCAGGATTTGTGGGCAGAAACAAGAGTAATGTGGATGAAAGATACCCAGACAGTTCCAATAGTAGTAGGAGAAGAGTCTCATAAAAAAAGAATCTGCAGTCACATTTAGATATACTACCAATGCATGTAACTCCATATTAATTGCAGGAGGAGTCAGTTCTGGGCATATCGAGGGTGCTGTGAAGAGAACTTTTGGCTAACAACAAAGACTGAAACAATACTAATTTCATGAACTTTAATCATACGCTGACTTGGGAATGGAGTCCATTCCTTTCATGGTATTAGAAAACTAAAAGACTTGGAGAAATTAAACTATAGTCCATTATAAAATGCAACAATTGCATAGATGATTTATATAAAATGGTAATACCATAGCATATTTATTTATTTATTATTACTTATTTATTTATTTTACATTTGTTTACTGGGATAGTCCGACTGGATACATATCCATTTTCAGTGGAAGCCAGGTGAGAAAAGCTCCAATAGACAATATTACATAGATTACATAACAAGTTAGATAACATTAGAAAATATAAGAAAAGGTGTTTTGGACAATGGTTTAGTAATGTTCTCAACAGGGATTCACAATTCCCATGGTCTGACATAATTAAAAACAAAAAGACATCAGATTGGAAGCAGAGCTTGGTTAAGTAATTAAATGTTACGATATGTACAGATATGCTTTCTGTTTATAACTTAATCAAGGTTGGTACATGGGCAAAGCCAGTTCACTTTGAAAAACTGTTTGAGGCTTTTTTTGAAGAGACTTATGGAGGATTGAAGGGTTATATAGTTTAGCAATGAATTCCAGGTTTTGCCAACAAAGTTGGCAAACAGGGATTCACCAGCAGAGCTATTAGCTTTGTGGGTTTGGACCAGTAGTTTGTTGGCTGACTGTAGGGATCTCAAGTTGCTATATGGCTTAATAATTTTTATAAGTGAGGGGGTATCCTCAGGGTGGTATAGAATTTTGTACACTATTAAGAGTTGATTAAATTGAATTAAGCTGGGCAGTTCTAGCCACTCTAGTTGTTTCAGGTTCTGGCAGTGATGGGTTCTATAGGTGGAGCCAGTGGCAAATCTGGAAATATGGTTGTAGCTATGGGACAGCTTACTCGGTTCAGATTTGTTGAGGTTTGAGAGTACAGGAGAGGCATATATAAGAGTAGAGAGTATGTGTGACCGGGCAATTGCAGTTCTAGCCAGTGGTATTAAAAACATCTTGTTTCTTTACAGTGATCCAAGCTTCTTATTGATGGTCTGTATGGTTTTGTTGACCTGTAGGTCAAATTTAAGATTATTATCTATGATAACCACTAGAAGCTTGGTATGGGTATCTGGGGAGATAGTGGTACTATTGTTAGACATGACAGAGAACGAGAGTGTGGTGGATCTACTAGTGGGGGTGAAGAGTAGAAGTTTAGTTTTATTGGGGTTCAGCAGTAGGCGTTGGTTGGCGAGCCAGTTTTCAGAAGTGTTAAACATATTTTGGGTTAAGATTTGCAGTTCAGATGGGGAGGTGGCTGAGCAGATCAGAGTGGAATCATCTGCATATTGAATGCAGGTATCTTTAGGGATAGCAGTGTGAAGGTCACTGATGAAAATAGAGAAGAGTAGTGGACCTAGTATGGAGCCTTGAGGGACAGCAAGTGTGAGAGGTAGCTGGCTGGACAGTTTGCCCTGCCATAATACTGCCTATTTTCTACCAGTCAGGTAGGACTGGAACCACTGGATTGCATGCTTATTGAGGGAAATTGACCTTAGAGAAAGAATGAGAAGTTCATGGTTGACCATGTCAAAGGCTTTTGACAGGTCAAGAAAGAGGGCAGAGGATAGCCTATTGTCATTCCTGTTTTGGTTTATGGCATTAGTAAAGGAAAGGAGGGCTGAGGTGGTGCTGTGGTGTGGCTTGAAACCATGCTGGGAGTTGGGTAGTAAGTTATTCTGTGTAAGGTATTGCATTAGTTGCTTGTGTGCACATTTCTCCATTATTTTGGCTAGTGGGGAAAGAATGGCAATGGGTCTATAGTTGGATAGTTCTGTAGAACTTCCACCTTTATGGAGTCAGATGATGTGGGATATTTTCCATAGGGAGGGGATCGTGCTTTCGGATAAGGTTCTGTTGATCAGGATAGATATGGGATATGCAATGGCATCTGCAGCTATTTGTAGGTACTCTGCAGGGAGGAGGTCAGCAGAGAGGGTGGTAGGTTTTATTTCGTTTATAAGTGTTTTGATAAAACTAGTGGATATGGGTTGGAAGCTAAATTGGGGGTGATTAGTGGGTAGTTTAGAGGTGGGGTTTAAGTTTGTGGGGGTCAGTTGATTTACTAGGGATTGGATTCTTTCAGTGAAAAAAGTTATTATAAGTACCAGCTATGGTCTCTGGAGAACTATGGGTGTGGTTAGCTGGGGTTGGGGTGGTAGAATGATCTGGATGAAGAAGTTGATTTAAGTCTGCCCAGAACTTTTGAGGGTTGTTTTGGTGTTTTTGTAGGAGATTTTGGTAGAAGCTTTTTTTATCTAGTAGAATAGATTTTTTTGTTTCATTCCTGATTTGGCGATATTTTAAATGGTCAAGTGGGGCTTTAGTTCATCTCCAGCTGGCCCAGGCTCTGTTTCTAGTTTTGATTTTTGATTTGCTATCTTTTGTGAGCCATGGTGCTGTGTTTGATCTAGATTTTAGTGTATGTGCCAGAGCATGGGAATCAAGGATACTTAGGAATTTAGTGTTAAAGTGAGCTATGGCCTCTTGTAATGGTAGATTTTTTTAGTTTTGACCAGTCAACTGCTTTTAGTTCATTTAGGAAAATAACAGGGTCAAAGTTTTTCCTGTTTCTAAGTGGTTTATATTTGGTCTGGTGGGGGTTTCCTGCCTTATGTTTTATGATATGTCCTTGCCAAAACTCCATAATGAAGCATATATATTTATCTTGTCTTTTTTGCACATTATCTAAGTTTCTAATATCTATCGAACAAAAAGCATCAGGTTTTATCACATTACAGAACTGCAATACAACAATACTACTAACATTTAAGCAACATAAAAACAAATTCCTCTTTCTCTTTTATATGCAACATTTTTCTCCCTATTTCAACTTTCTTTTCTTAACTTTTTTACATACTGAGTTTGCTTTCACATCATTCCATTCACTTACATCTGCATCTAAGCCATCACTAAAATGTATCTCCTTTTTATTGTCATCCTCATCTGATCCTATCACACTATGTAAGACTTCCTCCTCTTTAACACTTTCATTTATTTGTTTTGTTGTCATAGAACACTTAGTTTGACTTTTATGTCTAATATATAGTATAAACAATGGTTTACTATCATAATGATGAGTACAAGTTGGACAAAAATGGAAATGTCGAACAACAGTTGGATGTTTCCCATTTCGTCTAACCTGGACAAGTGTGAGTGTTCAGATTCAAGAATGCCACAGTGCATTCACACACCTGTCTTTGGCATTCTGAATACAGATCACAGTACAGTAGGGGTCAGGAAATTACCCGTTTCCCCACTGTAGTGCGATTTTGGAGTTGGAATACATTATTTGCAGGTGGTGTGGGGAGCGTAGCCCACCACATGGGGGGTGTAGGGGAGTGTAGACCCCGTGCAAACAGATGGTTTTACATCATGTGCAGTAGTGACTTGCTTAACAGAATGTCGAAAGTGCGAAATCGACATTGTTGGCATGTGCACTTAGACATTCTGGTTAATTGATATACTGAACTTCGCACAACTTTTTTGAAGATGTGGACAGATTTTGTTGTGTATTCCGACAATTTGATAGTAAATCATAAACAATATATTTCACACCCAGTTCTTTTTGTTCTAGAACAGAACATTTGCACTGTCCACAGTACACCTCACGATTTGTCACAAAATCTGCACGTTGTGAGCATCCCTTTCTATCATAAACATTTACAAAATGCATAGAAGAGGCACAAAATAAAATAAATGAATAAATAAATTATTAAAATAGACTATAGGAAATTATGTCTTAATTTTATGAGTTGGGCTGAATTGAGTAGTCAGGGGAAGCAGATGTAATAGTTGTAGATTTGACACCATGATTTTTTTCATCTATTTGTGCAGTTTAGTCATTGGTGGAGTTCCATAAGAATCAGTGCATGAGCTTCTCTTTGTTGGTATCTAAGTCAAGGCAAATATCAACGGCCTCTGGCTAATCAAGATGACTGTATACTAGGCATGGTCACTGATTCCTCTAAAGACATGGATACCTTTCAAGAGGGCCTGTTGCAGACAAACAAATGGTGTCAGAGCCATAGACTAAAACTCAATGTGAAAAAATACATAAATGCACCCTTTCGGAAGACAGCCACCCCATGGAAATTACCACATTGGTAATACACCCCTAAAGGTAGACTCAGTGGCCAGGGTTCTTGAAATGTGTGTTGACAGTAATCTGATCTATGACCACCATGTGTTTACTGTGGTGAGAAAATCATTCTGAATTGCATAATTTATAACTAAGGACATAGCATCTAGGTCCAAGAAGGTAATTGTTTCACTGTAGTCTGTTCTCATCAGACCAGTAACTGAGCACAAGGCACCCTTCACCCTGCACCTGACCAGGTATATGAAACAGCTTGAGATACCATGGAGGTTTCTTACAAAAAAGAATACAGGAAGTAAACAACAAGTATTTTGTAGATTGTCTCAAAGCCATATACCCTGTACTCAGTCTCCTACACACTGCTGCGTGGTGGTCAATGCCTAGCCTAAATGGCATCCTCTGATTCCACACTGATAGAATTGTTGCACAGCTGCAAAACAAATAGCACCAGAAATACCCCTTCTAAGGACCTAAATCTCATCTGCAATATAAATAGGGCATGTTGAAGGGACAGGTATATGTCTCAAAGATTACCCCATCTCTGGAAGAAGTTTACTTCTAACCTTATTCATTTGATTACATTGAACATTCTTTGCCATTATCCTTTTTTGAGACTGGAATATAAACTGACCTTTTCCAATCCACTGGCTGCTAATGCACGCAATCACACATGAACATACACACACACACACACACACACACACACACACACACACACACACACACACACACACACACACACACACACACGCATGCATGAAAACAATCATGCATGCGGGACACCCTCAGTTCTTTATCTATTGCATTGATGAAGATGTATATGTTAAGCTCATATGAATGATTCCCAAAACAATGTAAATGCAGAATGGCAATCAAGAATGTTCAGTTTGAAATGTTGAACAGAAATCTACTTAATGTTTCATTTTCTCGCAGAGGAACAAGGCTCTCTGCCCCAGTGTTGAGGGCAGAACACACAACATCCTTGCCACATTATTATTCCAGCTGTAGTGTTACACAGATTCTGAGATGTGTGTGATATGCATATTATAGCTGCCCCAGTAGGAGAATGTTAAGAAATTCCACAGAGAATAACAAATGAAAAAATAGCTGCATCCTGACATACACTTTGGATTATCACAGTATCAAAAATGGGGTCTATATTATAACCGTGAAACTTCACATATGCGAAAATGGAAACTTTGACACATACTGAGCGAACTGTGAAAACACCGAATGTCCTGAACGGCGAAATTCAAAATGTCAAATCGGCATAGTTGACCAACCCCACCGCCCACTACATACTAACTAACCAAACAAAATAAATAATCCACATACATACACTTAACAAAACCTTACTTCTAACCCTAAACTAAAGCTTACATATATTACTATGTATGCACTTACCTTAACCTGCACCCTAATCCTAAGGTCCATAACTACTGCACACTTACCATAAGGAACTATACTGGCATAGGGCCAACTATCACGATTCGACATTGCGAATTTCTTGCTTCAGGACATTCGGTGTTTTCAAGGTTCGCTCAGTATGTGTCGACGTTTCCGTATTCACGCAACTGCGGTTTCACGGTTGTAATAGGTAACCACAAAAAATGTTATTAAAGAAAACTAGGCCACTGTCACAGGAAACTCTTATCTGATTAACATCTTAGGTGAAGTCCCATCCTTTGTTTATAGGAAGGCCAGGAACATTAGACGTTTTGTTGAATTTAAACCTAGACTATATGAGAGAAACACTAAAAGATGTGAAGCTAATTGTACATTTTGTATATTTATACAGCAAAGTGATAGTTTTTATTGCCCTTATTTAAAGAAAATCATTAAGACCAGTGCAGGGGGTAACTGTAACACTACAAAAGTAATTTACAGGGCACAGTGCAATGAATGTGATGCATTCTATGTGAGAAAGACTGTAAATAAACTTAAGCTTAGGATTTCATGTCATCTGTCAGAAATCCGCTCTGGATGTAAAAATAATGCACTAGCCAAACACCTTTCTCTTCATAAAAGACACACAGGTTTTAAGTTCCAGATCCTGGATCGTATAGACATGGGTAATCTTGAAGGAGACATCCCGAATATTCTGGAGAAACATGAACTCATGACAATTAAAGCTGAACTCTTTTAGGAAGCCTGGATTAAGCTACTACTGTTCAATTAAAAGTGTACTGGAACTTAGAAAATTGCCACATTGTTTACATGACTAATTCTATTTTATTTTATTCTTCCAGTTGGTTTTAATACCATGTTAAATCAGTTTTAAGTGTATATTGTGTTTCCATCATCATACATTTTATCTTACTAGTTTTTTTTCTTGTTCTCTTTTTTCCACTTTATTCAAAATGATATGTAATAACAATACTTACTAATTATACAATAATACTTTTGTAGGTAGTTTTTAGGGTTCTTGTACACAGACCTGAAGAAGTCTAGAAGGACGAAAGCGATCTTTGTTAACAATAGGTTATGAAAATAGAATATGTTTTTTACAAGTGATTTTTTTACCTGCAAAGTGTATATGATATATTTATATATATTTTTTTTGATTGCCAAATGGAATAAGGTTTATATATTTCCAGCCATGTAGTATACTGTCTTGGATAAAATCACAGACTTAATAATCTACTTAATAATCTCTTTAAAGAAGAGGTACTATATCATTATAAATTTTATTTAAAGTACATAAGGGTTATATTATTATGACAGCTACTAGGTAGGGCAGGACCATCTCGAATGTCACACCGATGGGGGAAGGGATGTGAATTTAACATGTGTACCAATAACACTTTGTTTTACAGCACAATAAACCACTCCCTTGCCTGATAAAATGTATATATATATATATATATATATATATATATATATATATATATATATATATATTTAGAAAGCTTGTGAGGAAACTATTACTCTGTTATTTTTGTTTTACTTGGATCACTTGTCTGTATACTTAATAAAGGATTTTCGACTGGAAACAGATTGCCTGCCCTGCTTAGATTACTTTCGAATACTTAGTAATTCTGCACAATATTTCAAATTATATATATATTTTTTTTTACTTGACAAGTTTAAGTTTGCTACTTCTACTACTATTGTCTGATCTGATTAATATACAGTGATTAACTAGAGATTTATGAATTGAAAATCTTCCACACAGAGAAGTTTCTTACACTGTTTTGTTTTTGGACCTCCTATGCTTGTTTAGTGGGTTGTTTGACACTTCGGGGATACCACAAAGATTACTTGTTTTTTTGATATACGTATTATAAGATTCTTTCTTTTTAGCTCAATTGCAAGGCTGGCAACTCCAAAGCTGCAATAATAATAATAATAATAATAATGAACTTCTCCAAACTCCCATATCATAGGGTGACAGGAAGGTTTGCCCTACTAGATGTCTTATGCAGGAGCTTTACGCTTTCACAACTACAGCTTAACAACATTATTAAATTGTGCCTATCAACTTAGGTCATTTAAAAAAGTTTCACTATTCAGCAGTCATTCTTTTGCTTAGAAATAAACAGGAATTAATTTTAGCATTATAAAATTGCACCCACAACCTTTATCCTTTAAAAAAGGTTCACTTTATTCATGAGCCATTCTTTTCCTTAGAAAGAATGTAACTTACACAAAGCTCGTCTAGATCACTGTGTATTTTCAGTTCTTCCTCCCATATGAGGAAAATGAACAATGGGCAAGAACATACTGGGCGGGTGGGATCACTCAGGGCAGATAACACATATCAAATGCAGTTTTTCCATTCTCCCTTTATTTCCAGTTCATCTATTTTGCCACAGTCCCATGGGAACTCATGTTTCAAGTCTATAATATTTGTTCCTTCAAATATAACCTTACTGTTGTGTGCAGTAACTTTGACCTGTATGTGATCTATTTCACTTACAAGGATGATATTTATTGTTGCAGTTTTGTAACCTATGTTTGCTGACCACTGCACTGTTATGACCTTCATCCAAGGTATTCATCATATTTTACAACATCTCTGAGAGGTTTTCAACCTCCATCTTTTTCTTGGTGATCTATCTACAACAAATTATCCCTTTATCCATACTCCAGGTTTTCAACCTCATGTTTTTCCTTGATGGTCACTTCCCAATGCAATTAATCTCAATTCAGTTTAGTTCAAACCTCCATGCTGGGCTCCATGTCATATTTCCAGTACTCTCCATACTCCCAGTGTGGTGCCAAGAATTTCCTGTCAACATCCCTGTCCAGAACACTGTTGTTTTTCTCATGTATAAATAACTCCATTTATCACCATTTTCTTTAACTCCCATTAATACAAAGGAGTAGCAAATCTGTTAATATCAAGTATCATAGTGCTATAGAATGGCAAGTTTGTGGCCTCCTAAACATTAAAAATAGTATATATGATGTACTTGTTTGTTTTAGGTGTTACCTGCCACAATTCACAGACTGTGGTAATCACTTGCAGTGCAACATGGTGGGCTCTTGTCGTAAATTTACATACTATGGGTATTTAAACAAATTTCATAGGTTCATAGGTATATAATAGGCTAACAAACACCAGGGCCTCTATAAGCCTGGCTGTGCAAACCAACCCTATGCATCATTGGTGTTTATCAGGGAAGTATATTAGGATATTTCTAGAGGTTATGTGGGGTAACGGGTATGTCAGGTTAGGCATTACTGTCTGCCAGATACACGGGAACAAACCCAGGGTGAATTTCCTATTTCCAATTTATTGGTCAAGTTACACTTAAATAGAGTTATGGATGGACTCTGTTTCACATGGATGGACAACCTGTTCCAGAGCACGGGGATCCTCTGAGATGCATCTCTCACTAACATGTCTTTTTATGTGAGAAGCAAAATTTAAATCCTTGGATCTAGTGGTTCTGATGCTGTTTATTTTGTGGATGTGCAAAAGGTCCTTCAGAACTGGATCTGAAGATGCTTTGTATGCCAGGAATAGCCTGTCTCTGGGTAACCTGTAAGGGACTGAGTACAGATATAGACCTTTAAGGCAATCTGTAGAGGACAATGTGTTTATACCCTGGATTCTACTGGTAACGAACTTATGTGGGCTTTCCAGCTGCATCTGGTCAGGTATATGCCATTGGTAGCATTATGCTCAATGATAGGTCTGATAAGGGCCGAATATGTATTTAGTTAGTTAGTTAGTTATTTTATGTTTGTTTACCGGGAAAGTCCGACTGGGCCAGAGGCCCCGGGAGAAAAGTCCCATTACAAGTTTACAAAGTCACAAGTAGAAATTGTACTTACATTGCATGATAGGTAACAACATAGCTTAAACTGTTTCAACACAAGTAGAAATTGTAGAAACACAAACATAACAGATCGAACATAGCTTATTCTGTTTCATTTTTCTATAAGACTCGAATGAAGAAGTAGATAAGGAGGTCACATATATCACTTAGACAAATTTGATATTGGTTATAGATGTTCTAGGAGAGAGAGAGATACATCAAGGTAAGTTGAGCAGGTGACAACATTCAGTAACTGAATAACCAGCCGGAATATGCATAAAACAGGAATGTGAAGAGAGTAGATGGTTTGGGGAGGGGGGCAGTGCAAGGCTAGATCATCCTGTGGTAGTACAGGAGCACAAACACTTGTTGGTTAGATGATCGTTGAGAAGTAGTTTGAATTTAGAAGGGTCAGTAGTGTTGAGTATATGTTAGGGTATGGAGCTCCAGGTTTTTGCTATTTGGTTAGAGAACAGAGAGTCTTCAAAACTGTTGTTGGCTTTAGTGACTTTTATAAAAGCTTGTTGGATGACTGTAGGGTTTGACTAGTTGAGTAAGGCTGAACAATTTTTTAAGGGCAGGGCAGTTGTCAGGTTGGCGTATAATGGTGTTGGCAATTGTAAGTTGGTTGAGTGATAGCAGATTTCATAATTCCATCCACTTTAGTTGGTGGAGAGCTGAGCAGTGGTGTGTTCTGTTAGGGAGGTTAGTAGCAAATCTAGCTATTTTATGGTAGCAGCCCTCTAATTTGGTTATGTCTGATTTTCTACTGAATGTGAAAATAGGAAAATCATACAATAGAGTGGATAGCAGATGTGTTCTGGCTATAGACTGGAGGTGTGAGAAAGGAATGGTTTAGCTCTGTACAGTGAGCCAAGTTTGACATGGGCCTTTTTAATGGATAGGGATATGTTTATCACATTTTAGTGAATTGTCATTTGTGCCTTCTAGTAGCTTGGTATTGTCAACAGGCTCCGTTTTGGTAATGTTAGAGGAGTGGATGAAAAAAGGGAAAGGAGGGTCAGGAGTTTTGGTGTTTCAGAAAATCATAAGTTTTGTCTTGTTAGGGTTACGTATGAGTTGTTTTTCAGTAAGATACTGTTCTATGTCTGTGAAGGCTTTTTGGGTTCTGTCCAGGAGTTCAGGGATGGAGGGAGCTGTGCAGATGAGTGAGGCATCATCTACATATTGTATAATTGTTGCTAGGTGGAATGCAGAACTTAGTTTATTGGTGAAGATTGTAAAAAGTAGTGGCCCAAGAATTGAGCCTTGTGGGACACCTACTACAACAATCAGCAATGCTGAGATCTCATTTTGTCACTTGACTGCTTGTTGGCATTCTGACAAGTAGCCGTGAAACCAACAGATGGCTGATTGAGAAAGATTTATGGTGGATAGTTAATTTAGTAGTTTTTGATGGGAAACTGTGTCAAAAGCCTTTGACAAGTCAAGTAAAATGTGTGATATGCATTTACCACTGTTCCTGTGCTGGTTGACTGTATCTGTGAAGATTAAGAAAGTGGTTGTGGTGTTGTGTTTTGGTCTAAAACCATGTTGAGAGTTGGAGAGAAGGTTATTGTGTAGTAGATAAGGTAGGGATTGTAAATGCATGCATTTTTCTAGAATTTTGTCTGAGAGGGGAGAATGGCAAATGGCCTGTAGTTTGTTAATTCTGTGGAAGTGTCACCTTTATGAAGGGGATGATATGGGTGATTTTCCAAAGTTTACAGACATATTGTTCAGAGATGGAACAGTTAAGGAGTTGGGTGACTGGATATGATATAGGGTCTGCTGCTATTCTGCAAAATTTGCTGGGAAGTAAGTCTGTAGCAAGTGATGTTAGTTTTAGTTGTATTAGGAGTTTCTTTATGAAGTTGGCCTGAATAGGTCTAATAGAGAAAGAGCTGGGGTGCGTGCAAAAAATATTGGGAATAATTAGTGGAGTCTTGCTATTGTTTTTTACTAGGGACAGTATAGAATTTATGAAATATGAATTAAATTGGGTTGCTGTGTTAATGATAATAAATAATAAAGTATAAATAATAAATAATAAAGAGGCACTATGACTTCCTTGCTTATAGGTTGGGCAACATAAAATTATTTTCTTGCAAACTTGGCCACATGCTGGTCAAAGGCCAGATTAGTGTCTACATATGTTCCCAGATCCCTGACTACTGGGTCAGCTCTTAGGGGTGTACTATTGCTGGAGTAAATAGCCTGCATTGCCATTTTCTCAAAAGGCACTATAATGAATTTCTTGGCATTGAGTTTTAAACTGACACTTTGGCATCAGTCATATGTCTGTATTAGACCCTCATGTAGGATGTTTATATCTTGGGAGGAATCTATGAGAGCTCCCATTTTGCACTCAGCTATGAACTTGGTCAGCCAAAGGCCCTTGACATTACCCTTTACCTCTGAGAAGTAGATGCCAAATAACAGTCTCAGCATGGAGCCTTTAGGTACCCCACAGGTGACCATTTCTTAGTGGAGGTGGTCCCACCAATCCTGACTTCCTGGTTCTTGTCTGTGAACCAGCTGGCAAATCAGTAAGTTATGTAGTGGTTTATGCCCAGTTCGGTGAGTTTGTCGACTACACCCAAGTGGGTATAGTATTGAATACCTTAACCAAGTCCAGGTAGGTGGTATGCACCATTTTCCCCTCATCCACTGCCTTGGTGAACTTCTCAAAGAAGTCCACCAGACTTAGCAGCCATGAACTCCCATGATAAAGCCAAACTGGGTTGGGTCCAGTGTCTAAAGGTTGCCTATGCCTTTGTTGAACATTTCCATGATAATTAATTCCATGGCTTTATCAGACTAGTCAGACTAATAGGTCTGCAGTTTTCAGGATCATTCGATGCTTGTGAAGTTAAATAATTGTTGCAGTCCTCCATTCTCATGGTACAAAGCCTGTCTTGGAGCTATATTTGAAAAGTGACCCAAGTGGTCCTGATAGGTCACGTTTCAAGCTACTTAGGAGGCATCCCAAGATATTATCAGAACCCAATGTGGCTGTGTTTTTGGACTTAGCAAGTACCGCCAGGACCTGCTCCCTGTTAACAGTTGGCAGGGTTATGTCAGTAGGCGTTTCATGGGGAGAGACAGGGGGATGAAGTTTGAGTTGAATTTGTTAGACAATAATAAAAGTTACAGGCAGTAATTCATTACTTAGGATATATGAATCAGCATTCTTAAATAAATAACTAACAAAATAAATTTAGGTGCCAAGTTTATACCTAAATAGTTTTCATGTAGTGGAAAATACTACTCTATATATCTGCAAAATATTTCAACAAATTTTGTCTCACTTTATAGTGTACCTTTTAAGAATTCGGTTATAATACTCACTCAATAAATATAAATAACAGTACACCTGCATTACAATTCTTAAATAGTTAATTGAATATTTCATTACCTTATCCACTAACCTGTGAATTAAAATGCACAGAGTAAGAAAACAGAATCCTTTCAAAATATTACGTCAATACTATAAAAAGTGTTTGGGCATTGGTCTATTCATAATCATGAGTTCTAGCCAGATTCACACATTTGACAACAGCCATGCTATGGCCTGTGGTACTAATGTGGGGGCACTGAGGATGGTGTAAGATGCATACTAACAATTCAGTAAGCACTAGGGAGCTATTAGTCTCACAGAATAAATTGTCAGGTTGTCAACTGGTCCATATATCAGTAAACATGCACAAGTAGCACCCTTCTTAGCAGCCTCCAGTAAGGGGTGGCAGGAAAGCTCCCTCCACTATGGGAAAATGTATACTGGTTGCATGAACAGAATATTTTCACTTGAAGTGGTGTATAAGACAGCCATTCCATGACGTACAGAGATAAAGTCCTGACTATGTTGCAGGTGATCTAATTTCAAATAGTGGCTCAAGCAGCTATAGAAGCTAACAGGGGAAGATGGGAGTGAGTAGTTGCTGCAGGCTCACCTATTGTGGGGGTCAGAGGCAGCTGTGACTCGCTGCATGGGTAAAATCTACCAGGAGCACTAGGTATGTACCTTGTGGTGCTCAAGTGTATTGAACCCACACTTCCATATCAATTGCACTGTGAGCCATTGAGGGGAATTCAGCATATGCGGATACAATTCCCCTCAGAGGACAGCTACAGCAGAACTGCCAAAGAGGGGAAGGGAGTGCTTGACCAGGAAGAGGATAGAGACCCCCCCTCCACAGGACCAGCAAAGCTAGTAGATTCCAAGACAGGAGCAAATGGGACAAAGGGCTCTTGTCTGCCTGGGAATCCCTGGCTACTTCCATGGAAGAAATGGGCTGATTGAATACAGGCAGAGGAACCACTGGGGTGTGAGGATGTAAAATAAAATAAAGTGCTGTATTGGAAACTCTAAAGTGCAAATAGCTTTAAAGGTAGGGTCAGTGGTAACAACTCCTACTACTGCAAAAAGTCCACAAAACCGATGAGCAAATGAACAGGTATCTGTGTCTATAATCAAGCAGGTCTGTGTGACAGGAGATATACTGTGATTGCCACACAGTCCTGGTCAGTGCCCACAGATGATATTGCTCTGCATAAGTGTCTCATACAGTGCTCCTTTCATTATCCATGCAGAAATATCATCCTACATTAGCATGTCTTTATGGCATTCAGCATAAGTATGGATGTTGCTACTCTGTCATGAGAGTTATCACAGTCAGTCTGTGATACACACACACACACACACACACACACACACACACACACACACACACACACACACACACACACACACACACACACACACACACACACACACACACACACACACACACACACACACACACACACACACACACAAAAACATAACACACATCAGCTTCATATTTAGGAATAGTGACATCCCCCATTCTACAGTGCAAAAAATTATCTGTGACCATTGTCCCTGTGTAAGGGTGTCATGTCACACATCCGCACAACTGCTTTGGATGGGACAAGCAGTGCTGTGACTAATACGAGCAAACTGTATTCCATCTGTTGATCGTGATAGATCTGTTTGTCATGGCATTGAAGATAGACTGCTCCTGCTGTCACTATAATCACCCTGGCAACTGCAAGCTCTTTATCTATCATGCTAATCATGGTGGTCTGCTACCATATGACACATAGCTGCAGTACAGGTAATGGGACAGTACATGTTCAGGGACTCATAGGAGATGTGTTCTGTGGACTGCCTATTGGCATCTGGAGGACCTTATCAGTGAACGCATAGTTGCACTGTGGTGTCTGTGGGGGTTAACTATTTTTCTTAACTGCACTTCAATGCAGTTGTGTTGCTGACTCTAGTGAACAATTTGCTGATTTCTGAATTTTCTTCCATATTCTCTTAACATACTTATGAATCATATGGCTGTTTCAACTCTATGGTACAGCCACTTGCAGTCATCTAACTTACCCAGGGATATGTAGTCAGGGCGATCCATGTTTCTGCTCAAGCATAATGAGTGATATGACAGCAGTGATCCTACTATTTGAGCATGGAATCATATCAACAGACTGAGCTCTCTTTTAGTGAGTGCTGCTATTAGGAATCAAACACACTGAAAGCCACTTACAGCTAGCTTTAAACTAAGGGTTTTCTGCATGGGTGAAGCCACCCTGCATCTGACATATGGAGGGTCATCCCAACATCCCACAAGTGTATCTATGTCTATTCCTTGGTACACGGCAGCGGTGCAAACAGCAATGTTCATTAATGCTGAAAGTAGCTTTCAGTGTGTTTCTTTGAGCTGCTGACATGCACCATCAAACAGTTACTATCACAATGAGTGTGCTCTTACAACCGTCTCTATTTTACTTCAGCTATGGATCAATTTCAAAGCACTCATATAACTCTGTAAAGTTAATATTGTTAATATAAAGAGCTAGAACATCTCTTTCTTTATTTTTACTCTGCTATTTATCTGAAAGGTGACTATGTATGATCAGTATTATAACTAAATCCTTTCAGCATCTAAATATATGTTTGACTAATACATGGGGGGCTTTGTGTGTTACACAAGGTGGCTTTGTGTGTTACATAGGGGAGTTTTGTGTGATACATAGGGTGGCTTTGTGTGTGACACAGGGTGGCTGTGTGTTACATAGGGTGGCTTTGTGTGTGATGTAGGATGGCTTTGTGTGTTACATATGATGGCTTTGTATGTTACATAGGGAAGCTTTGTGTGTTACATAGTGTGGCTTTGTGTGTGAACTTAGTGTTAACTGTAAGAACATACAAGTCATCTGCATGTTTTTTTTCTATAGAAAATACACAAGGCTTACACCAGTCAAATAAGTACTGCTGTCAGTACTACATGCAACCAGTTGTTCTGTCTGATAAAGGACTGTTGAATCTTTGGAGAATATAGATGTCATATCATGTCTTGGGTTACTGTTACACATTAATAAAGAATGTAATTACTCCTTGACTTAACACTGGAAATGCTTTACAGGCTTCCAGTTCTGTTCTGTATTCACTCCAACCTTTTCATGTTGTTGGAAGACTATTGGACTCAGGAGCAGAATTACTGTGACTCACTCTTCTACTATGTCTAATCTAACACCCTGATATGCTATGGCCTTGAGATTTTTCTGTTTACTTGAGAGAGAGAGAGAGAGAGGGAAAGTGAGACAGCAAGAAAGAGCGAGAGAGAGAGAGAGAGAGAGAGAGAGAGAGTGAAAGCACAAACCACTTAAGGATAAACTGGGATGGCATTTAGCAATGCAAATATAAATACATCAATTGGCATGGGAAGAAAATGTCAGCTAGGGACATAATCAACCAGACATAAGAAGTAAACAATTGTAAGACTATGGTTAAAAACAATTCATGTGTGTATTTCAGTTGAAAAGTATTGGGAGTTTGCTTTAAATCCATGGAATGACACTTACCAAATTATGATTGTATAGGAGGGGTATACAATCACTCTTTTTATCATCTGTATTACTTTAAGTAAATAAATTGCACTTAAAGGATGTCTGACTGCTTATGCATGCTCTTTATTGCAAATGGTAAGAATTATGTAAAAATTAATATATGAAAATATTTATAACATACATGTACCCTTATTCATCCATTTCTTCATACCTGCTTCATCTCATTCAGGATTACTGGGGAGCCGGAGCCAATGCTGGGACGTAGCAGGCAAAAGTATGGAATAATAGCAATACAAAACTATGCACACAACACATACAACTAGGGACAGTGCCTACCATGTTTCTTTATGATATGGGAGAAAATTGGGCATCTCTGTGAAAACGCATGCATGCACTAGCAAAGTGGGTGCCCACCAGGGTAATGAATCTTAGAAACAAGATTTCTAGCAGTGCTAATCACTACATCATCATTAAAAACAAGGACAAAAGAGGAGTGAGGAGGGAGAATGTCAAAAATAATATTTTTAAAATCTAATTTTTTTTTTTAGAAAACAGAATACACTTGTAATGGGCAAGGAAGTGTTAATAATAAATGAACTGAACTTTTTTGAATTTAAGAAGTAAAAATTTAACAATAAAGTTCAAACAGAATTTTACAACTTGATCAAAGGCCACCTACTTGCAGAAGACAGAATGATTTATGGCAGTCTAGTTTCAGTTTCTCCATGGCAATGAAAAGCTACATTTGATGAAACAAAACATTGTCACTCTCACAAAGCTGTGAACAGTTACTAATGGTATGCTGCTTCTGATAGTAGTTAAACAGAAGCATTTAAATTTACACAGATTACTTTCCATTGAAATGATTGCCAGTAGATTTCACGTAGACTAGCAGATTATAATTTCTACATCTAAGGACATATTGCACAAGGAAATAAAATTGTTGAAGAGTCCGCTACTGCTTTTTGATATGAAGCAAAGAATATGTAAATTATTCATCTCACATTTCATTTACTGAAATGTAATGCCCTGAATTACTGAATTAAGTATTTGCTTATTTCCTGGTATGGCTTGCAAGGAGAGATTACAGAATTGTGTGAAAGAACATTACCAAGTTACATCAAATGCATGTATGCAGCCAATAAAAGCAAAGTTTTCAAAACAAACACTTGCTGAAAATGTCGCTGAGAACAAAGCAAAGTTCCAACATATAAAATGTCAAAATTCTTGGCAGAAATTAAAGAACAAGTTTCTTTCAACATCACCTCTTATTCAGCTTTAGTTCTGAGCATTGTCTTCCAGGCAATTTATATATATAAGCATTTGGCCTACTTTTCATTGAAGAGAATGTCTGAGATAAATCCATTATTAGTTGTGGTAAAGTACTTTTGTCTAAACAACGCCACATTTTAATAGGCACTGGCAAAATGTGAAGCTAGAAAGAGTGTTTTCTTCATAAGTGCACATTCATCTGCTCAGATTATATACCTGATCACCTTTATTTCATACAACTGTTCTAGAAAAAAAAGTAAACTTTCAGATAATTTTATGTAATCATAAAAAGTAATCATTCATAAATTCAGACAAATAGAACACTATGATGTGTTGGCTGACAGAAAGTCTTACATCTTTATTTTTGAAAAAGTATGTTTCCTTGACCATCTGTGTGCAATTGCAGTTTAAAGATCTTCAGAAAAAGAGGCAGCATATGCCTAGAGCAACCTCTCAAAAGTAGCTGTTGGAATTCAATTTTAGAAGAATTTAAGGCTTCAAATAGGTAAATAGAAACCACTATGATATGGTATACACTGGTAGTGTTTGCATATTTCAGGGGAGATAAAGGCAGTATCTACATCAATCCCACATTATGCTGTGAGTGCTGGCAGCTATACATCAGAGCTAACCATCCCAGAAGGAATGCACATGTAGTTATATGACTGGAAGTAGTACATACTTATTATACCATGACCGCCCCAAAACGTGCACGCTGATTGGCCAGCGTGCCCGTTGTAAATCGAGTTATACTAATGGAAAAAGGTCCGGTCGCCCGGACTTTTTTCCATTAGTATAACTCTACTGTCTCGCTATGTTAAATGGGTTTAACATAGCGAGACAGCTTTAAAATAAGCAACGGAGATCTCCATTGCTTATTTTAAAGCTGTCTCGCTATGTTAAACCCATTTAACATAGCGAGACTGTTTAAAAAACAGGAGAAAGCAAGATCTCCGTTGCTTAATCTCGCTATGTTAAATGAGTTTAACATAGCAAGACAGTTTAAAATAAGCAACGGAGATGTCCGTTGCTTATTTTAAACTGTCTCGCATGTTAAACTCATTTAACATAGCGAGACACTAAAAAAAAAGCAACGGAGATCTTGCTTTCTCCGTTGCTTTTGCCCACAGCTCTGATGTACTGCGCAGGCGCGCAGTACATCAGAACTGCCGCGGATGCCAGGCATCTGCGGAAGGGCAGTAAACAGGCATTATACTATGCCATTATTTAAGAAAAGGAATAGTTTCTTTTCTTAAATAATGTCATGGTATAATAGCAATAACCCACGCCTGGGTGTGGGTAATGCTAAATTTACCCACGGTTGGCTTTGTTTGGTCCCTCGGGCTTCGCCCTCGGGACCAAACCACGCCAACCGTGGGTAAATTTAGCATTACCCACACCCAGGCGTGGGTTATTGCTATAATATCATCTCTGTCGCATCACTGCAGGTTCCCATAGAAGGAATGTGTATTTGATGGGCTATCTGCTGGTGTTCTGTCTACACTAGGTGTCTACACTGCAGTGTCTTTCACCAATACTCTCACAATCAGAAGAAAGTGAAGAACTCATATATAGATAGATTCCACAAAACCTCCTCAAAAGTCAATATATGTGTTTTTGTAACACTGAAAACTCCTTTTAAAAACAGAGTTAGAGAAAATAAACTCTCTCAATAAAACATTTGCAAACATAAGTTATAAACGCAAAATATCCTTGATATGCATACAACCAATGACATACAATGAAAAGTGAAAATGTTTATCTAAAATAAAACTTTATATTCTCCTGAACTAGAATAGTAGCATAATTACCTCTGATCTGCCCATTTTTGAGCTATAATACTTGCAACTTCCTCAACAGCAAATGCATTTTATATGTTAAAATTAAATGAATTTTGCACAAAACTATAAAAGCCTAAGTAATTTTATTTGTTACAGCTCCCAAGATACTAGTTGGACCTGTGACTCCTGCAGTAAAGAATGGCTTTAAGTATGAAAAATACATTGAAAAGATGAGAAAAAATACGTGCTGACAATTTCAGCCAGTGAGTAATAACCTGGCAATACAGAAAGACAATATATACTTAACGTTATGGAGCCATGCCTTAGCTTTGCCTGCAATAAATAGGTAAACTAGGCACAAGAAATAATGAACATTTTATTTCAGGAAGCTGAATACAGTACTGATAATGCACAAGGTGTTCAGCCTGATCTTGAACTGCTTGAATAAGGTTATGCTCCCAATGACTCTGGAGGAGTGCAATCCAGGCCTTTGCTTCTCAGAAAATGAAAGGCTTTGTATAACATTAGAATGAGAAGTATAAGGGAAACACAACATAGTGGTTAGAGATAGAAGCACAGTGTAGGGGTTAGTGACAGAACCATGCAGGCTGCAGGCGAAATTATTTGAATCTGAGAAATGAGACATGCGGCATACTGATTTTGAATGACCGGTTGTACAGTAGGAAGCAGGAAGCTCTACTGGTCTTCTGAGTGATGGGTAATGGCTTCAATTTCTTGAGTGTGTTACAGTGATGTTCAAGCTCAGGACTTGTACCATGAGCCTGAACCTTTAACGAAACATACTGTGTAACCTTCTGCACTCATGAAAGGAGTCTGCAGTTATTAGCATTCAGATATATGGGGTGCCACCTGGGGTTAATATAATCTTTTTTTGGGTGTAGTGGCACATACCTGTAATCCTAGCTACATTGGAGGCACAGGTTTTTGGATTGAATGAGCATGAAGTTGGGATTTTGGGGAGAGACTGTAACAACCTACCACCTAGCAAAAAACGAAAAGTAAAAGTATCTTTATATTCTGCCTGAGGGATCAACACGCAATTTTCTATGGAAGCTTTGGCTTCAGAGTTTAAGAGATGGGCTATTTTAAGTCAGATACCAAGCACTTTTCTTTGGTTAACTATGGATTATGCTAGAAATCCTGGAACTGGTGTCCTGGGCACAGGAATCCTTCCTATGAGAGGATCACAATGCAGATATCAGAGACCTGTGAGAGTTCATCATTCTGAAGTTCAGTGCTTTTGCTTTTCCAGAATTTATGGTCTGCATAAATAATTAAACCAAGCAGAGGCTGTGTTAAGGTAAGTTGACAGGATTGATCCGATTTAAGATGGTCTTTTTTGCAAAGCCTACCCTACAACACTGCTATCCATAGAATGTGGAATAGCTACAGATACTGGGAAGGTAGTAAATACTTTGATGAAGGGGAAAAAGAAGCATAGTAAGCCAGGTCTTTGGTAATGTTTCACATTTGATGATTTTTACCTGCAAAGAGTGGGAGAAGGAGTTGCCTGTCCTTACCTGGAAGGAAAGTTCATTAACGTTTTTCTTCATTCATTTTTGTAAGGTAGCTGGATACCTTTCTCAGGTCAATAAAAACAATTCCACTGAGATTACTGCCATCTGTGCCATAAGGTATGTGGTTTATGAGTGAAAGGGTGGCAGTTATGGCTCTGTTTCCCTTCTTAAAGCCATGCTGCTGACTGCTAAGCAGGCCAAAATCATTGATGCAATACAGAGATGCAAGATAACCTTCTCTATTCCTTTATAGTAGTGAAAGAAGGGAGTTAGATTGATAAGAAGGAGCTGGAGAAGAGGATACCATGTTTAGAGACTGCTATTAATATTTCAGAAATCCATGACAAAGAAATGCACCAGCAGTCAATGATAAGTTAATGTCATGCTTCAGGAGCAATGTTATGAAGGTGTTAGAGGCTTTTGTAAATTTGGGGGTGAGGCAATATTAACTAAGCAGCGACAAAGTTTGGTATTTTTGTCAAAACTCTTTTGATTATTTTTTTTAATTTCATGAAAGAATCAAATATGCATATTAAAATGTGAGTAAATAGGAAACAAATTCATATCCAGCACTAGTGGAAAATTGCACATGCATTTTTGCCCAGAACCTTTATAATTTTTGATAATTTCATCTTGCTCTCTGCACAAAATCCACTATTCTTTAATGAGGTATGATACTATATTTTTGACTAAAGTTGCTTGCATGTCTAAGTCAATCTAACAAATAGCATCAGTTTGACAGAATATTCCACTATACTGGATAAAAATTGAAGGGCATTTTTTTTCAAGTGATATACTGACTGCCAGTTTCATCATTCACTGTACTACTAAAGCTTGATGACATGAATTTCAAATCAATTCTAGCTGTCCCAGAACCTTTCAGTGAAAAAAATAAACAAAAGGTACAAGGAGAGGTGAAAATGTCTTCATTTATTGATTTGGGTGAAGCAGTGACTGCAAAGTTTTGTTCTGTTTAGCTGAGTTTCTCTGCTATTAATATGTCACCCTAAATGTTGATTTGAATACAAGTTTAAATGTTATTCATGGAGGGTTTTATGAATAAAATGACAAGTTGAGCTTGAGCTTATTGCCAGTGAGATATTAATTTTTATCATTTATATCTGACTAAATTAAGACTGGCCAAGTGAAAGATGTATGTGGCCACTGACTATATTCAGGGTGGTGGCAGTGCTATAATGTCAGGCAGAAACCTCTGGGGAATTAGAAGTCTACCACCATTTCCTGTGAAGTGTGTGTGTGGTGTGTGTGTGTGTGTGTGTGTGTGTGTGTGTGTGTGTGTGTGTGTGTGTGTGTGTGTGTGTGTGTGTCTGCGCAATGTGTGTGTCTGCATATAAAAATGTTTTCTAGGCAGTTATCATGGGTAAGGGGCACTGGAAAACACAGTGTTTCGCAAAAAGAGTGGCAAGCTAGGGGCCTGGGGACAGTAGGCTAAAGACTCAACTCTGTAAATTCTTGGGGCCAGGTTGCATTTAGCAAGCAGGTTATTGAATCATTTCTGTGTGCACTTTTTTAAACCCGTTGAGCACCAGTGTTGTGAGAGACTCCCCTCTGGTAGCCATCAATCCTATTTAGTGCAGTGGAGTAGGTCTAAGGACCACAGCCCATCTAACATGTATAGGGTGGCACACTGGTTGGTGCTGGTGGAATTCAAACTACTCCATTGCTGGCCTGATTTTGACATACAGGTAGCAAGCAATGTATCATCAGTCATATTTGGATTAGCAGAGGTAGAATTCAAATCCCTCATAAATGTCATTCAGTCATTTATGACAAAATTTATGTCAGTGCCAAACCATTTGTCAGAACTGAGTTAGCAAATTAAACTGGATGCAAACTAACCAGAAAGGTTAAATGAAATGATAAGGATAAAAAGTACACTGAAGAAAATGTAGCCTGTTGAGCCTTTCCATATTTAAATTAACTTATTCCACTAATATGATTGGTTATCACATTTGTGATATCATGCATTTGTACATTATTGGCAATGTTCTTAAGAAGTCATCTTTGTGACACAAAAGCACTTGATGCTTTGAATAAATTAGTCTATGTGTTCTTAGTGCTCTATTTTGGTTTGTCTTTACTAGTTGGTTCTGGGACAAATTTCACATCAATTCAGTAACTCCTCAGAAAAAAATAGTAGGAATGCTAATAATGTAATGTCTTGGCTGCTTTGATACCTAAAGTGAATATGGGGTGAAGAAATCTGTCTTTAATTAAAAAAAGCATCCATAAATACAGTGGATATAAAAAGTTTACACCCCCCTGTTAAAATGCCAGGTTTTTATGATATAAAAAAATGCGATCACAATAAATAATTTCAAATTTTTTCCCACCTTTAATGTGATATATAACCTGCACAATTCTATTGAAAAACAAACAAATATGTTTGGGGAAAGATATAAAAAAATAAAAAACATATAATAAGCTGGTTGCATAAGTGTGCACACCCTTAAACTAATACTATGTCGAAGTAACTTTTGATTTAATTACAACATTCAGTCTTCTTGGGTACACGGCTGCCATCAATTAAAGAGACTCTGATTAACCCCAAATAAAGTTCAGTTGCCCTAATAAGATTTTCCTGACATGTATCAGTTGCATGCTACAACAAAAGCCATGGTTCACAGAGAGCTCACAAAGCATCAAAGGGATCTCACTGTTGAAAGGTATCAGTCAGAAGGGTACAAACAAATTTCCACACCATTGGCTATACCATGGAACACAGTGAAGACAGTCATCAAAAAGTGTAGAAAATTTGGAACAGTGAAGTTTCAAAGAACTGGACATCCCTCCAAAATTTATGAAAAGACAAGACAAAAACTGGTCAAGGAGGCTGCCAAGAGACCTACAGCAACTCCGAAGGAGCTGCAGGAATTTCTGGCAAGTATTGGCTGTTTACTACATGTGACAACAATCTTGCATATTCTCCATATGTCTGCGCTATGGGGTAGGGTTGCAAGATGGAAGCCTTTTCTTACACAGAAAAACATCCAGACCCAGCTAAAATTTACAAAACAATACATCAAGTCTCCCAAAGGCATGTGGCAAAATGTGTTATGGTCTGACGAGACCAAGGTTGAACTTTTTGGCCACAATTCCAAAAGATACATTTTGAGCGAAAACACCACTTCGCATCACTAAAAGAACACCATCCCCATGGTGAAGCATGGTGGTGGTGGCATCATACTTTGGGCTTGCTTTTCTTCAGCTGAAACTGGTGCTTTAGTCAAGGTGGAGGGAATTATGAACAGTTCCAAATACCAATCACTTTTGGCCCAAAACCTTCAGGCATCTGCTAGAAAGCTGAAGATGAAGAGGAATTTCACCTTTCAACATGACAATGACCCCAAGCATACATCCAAATTAACAAAGGAATGGCTTCACCAGAAGAAAATTAAGTTTTGGAATGGCCCGGCCAGAGTCCAGACCTAAATCCAATATAAAATCTGTGGGGTGACCTGAAGAGGGCTGTGCACAAAAGATGCCCTCACAATCTGACAGATTTGGAGTGCTTTTGCAAGGAAGAGTAGGCAAATATTGTCAAGTCAAGATGTACCATGCTGATAGACTCCTACCCAAGAAGACTGAATGCTGTAATAAAATCAAAAGTTACTTCAACAAAGTATTAGTTTTAGGATTTGCACACATATGCAACCAGCTTATTGTATGTTTTTGTATTTTTTTTATATTTTTTCCCCTAACAGATTTGTTTGTTTTTCAATTGAATTGTACGGGTTATAGATCACATCAAAGGTGGGAAAAGTTTTGAAATGATTTATTGTGGTCTAATTTTTTTATATAACAAAAACCTGGCATTTTAACAGGGGTGTGTAAACTTTTTATATCCACTGTATAATTTGATATGTAGTCTGTTTCACATGAAAGACAAATTGCAGTGATGAATTTAGACATGGAGGATATTATTTAACTCTGTTTACGTTTATAACAGTGTTAATTACTGATAGAGATCTGCAATTATTTGGGTTATAGGATACAAGAGTCTGAATTGTCCCAAAGTGGTTAAGACGATTTCAGAGATACACTGAGTTTGGGTAAATGGGTTCAAAATTCCAAGGATTTTAATTTTATTAGAGATTGCTAATTGGATTTGATGGAAGATTGTATATACTGGTAAAAACAGAATACGACAGAATAAAACATTACCATAATTTCTTGTGCATCAGCAATATTTTACTTAGGGGGCTTTTGAATATTGATGATTGAAACCAGTATTCTGAAGTAACATGGCCTCATTCAGAAAAAGTAACTATAAGGACACCACATGGCTTTTATATTGTTCTGAAAACTGTTTTGAAAACTGTTCAGCACAAGTTATTGCACAGCATGAAAATATCATAGTTTACTGTGTTTGTTGAGCATTATATATTGCACTGTTTAGAGATTTTATAGTATTACTTTATCATTTACCCCTTGCTTTCTGCTGTTTATATTTGGCTCTACTGCTGTATAACCCTGTCCTCTCAAACAGACTAGGGTCACTGATAGCATGCTGAACTGCTGAATTAATGTTTTGCTCTATGTAATGGAGCCTATATTGCCTAACTTGTATTGTTCATAGCATAATGTCTGCTGCTTTCCATTGTTAATCCCCTAAACCTAATCTTCCTCTACATACTTTCTCCAGCCTCATCTAACCATAGCCTCTCTCTACTACTGTGCTTTGTTACACCCTCTCTTCTTCTCTAAACATCCCTTACCTTCTACCTTTCCCCTCTACATCTGCAATATTAACTAACTCAGTGTTGTCTCACTCTCCTCTACAGTAATCCATTCCGGGTGCTACCTCCCTGCTTTAAACACAAAAGAAATACCTCCGGCCATCACCTGAAGACACCCTGAATTGGCCAGCTTGGCCAGTACTTAGAAAAATACTACTGAGAAGACCCCCCCAACAAGATTGTGTAAATGTATGCTGCTTAACACTAATTAAATTCAGACTTGATGTACTATCTATAGAGCTAGTCTGCCCTCCCGTGTGCGAGTTCTAGCAGCCTACCGCAGACCATTTGCCCTCTCCCCCTCCTATTATCACTACCCTAGAATATATTTAAACCTAAGACTGGTCCAACTATTCCTGCTCTTTGCTATCTTGTTCTACCATTAGGTGGCAGCATCTACCAATATAAATCCTAGATATTCTTTATAATCCCAACAAGTTTTATTTTTTCACAAACGGTTGTGAGTTAATATCCTTAGACTGTAAATATCTTCTCCCCCCTGCTAAACTACCCTCTGTAAAGGCAGCCTTCATTTTTGGCTGGAAATATTTAGCTCTTACCTTCCAACTACAGCCTTTAAACTGCTCTTTGCTGATACTTTTTCTTGCATACTCACCTCTAGTGTTATTTCCCGCTCCTGTCCCCTACCCTGCCCCCAGTTCCCACCCACCCCAGTACTCCTAGCTTTATTCCTGACTTACCCCACCCTCTCACCCTAATTAACCAATACCAGCTCCCCCCTCATTACTCCCCCCACCTATAGCCATCCTTCTTAAATTCTGTAATGTGTACTCCGCCCAATAATTATAGTCCTCTCCTCTTTCCTTAAATCTCTAGAATACTTCCATCACTTTCTACCTCTACCTTCTTCATAACCTTCTCTATTTTCCTAACCACTCATACCACTCTCTCTATGCTCCAACATGCTCTCCTAAAGTTATCACACCCTCCACTACCCCAGCCTCCTCTTTCTGTTCCTACATCCCTTATACTATGCTACCTCATATTCCACCTATGCTTGTCCAATACCACCTACAAAGACAACTACCATACAAACCCACCGTCTCCCTCACTCTTACTCCCATTTCCACTCTATCTCCTCTTCTCTCATTCAGCCCAACCCTCTGCACCTATTCCACCCTAAACACTTCTCCTCTAAAGTCAAGACACTGTCACCTGCTCCAATCTACAATCTACCAAAATTCATGCCTGGCAGATCAGTATTGCTAAAGGATATCTCCTTCAACACCCTAGCCCAAGCTGGTGATATCCATCCTAACCCTGGTCCTACATCCTTTATTAACACTCATCCGTTACCCTCTTCCTCCTATCTCAACACCCTAAAGATTTTTACAATTAATACACAAAGTCTAAACAACAAAGTACACCAATTTCAAGCTTGGTTAAGCCATAACCAACCAGATATCTTAGCCATCTCTGAAACCTGGCTCAAGCCCTTTATCTCCGACTCTGAGATTCTGACCTCAGGATTTCATTGTCTCAGAAATGATCGAGTAAATAAAAAGGGTGGAGGCACTGCCCTAGTCTACTCCAACCTTCTTACCTTAATTCCCCCCAAATTCCAATTCTTCACTTTCAGAACACTGAACTAACTGCTGGAATTCTAAAAGTAAATAAACATAAAAATATCTGCATCATTGCTAACATAAAAATATCTGCATCATTGCCCTATATATCTCACCCGGTAACAATATCTCTACACTCGAAAATATTCTCCTATGTGCCTCTACTGAAATTAACTATGAAACTTATATCCTTGGTGATGTGAATATTGACTGGAATAAAATCAATTGCCCCTCTCCCTCCCTATCCATTAACCTCTATAACTTCACTCAAATAATCCTCTCCATCACTTAACCTAACAAAATAAACCCTCCCGGATCCACTATAGATTGGATCCTAGTCTCAGATCCAAATAGAATAACCAATTTTGGCACAATTCCTGATACTTTTAGTGACCACCTCCCAGCCTTCATGCATCACTCAACTAGTTCCTCCCCACACCAGCATCAATACATTCAAACTCGTAACCTCAGTAGCTTCAACCCAACTACTTTCTCAAATACTTACAAACAAATGAACTGGCAAATTCTAAACATCCTTCCTCTTGACAAGGCTACAGAATATTTTAAGTCTGTCTTCCTTGATACTTTAAACTCACTAGCCCCACTAAGAAACAAAAGGATAACAACTAAAACTGCTCCTTGTCTACCCAAAGAGACAAAATAGATTATGCACCACAGAGACAAACTATGGAAGCTTTACCAAAACAATAAACTGGCCAATACCTTGCTCCAATATAAACAGCTCCACAACCATGCAAAATGACTAATCACCAAAGACAAACAATCCTACTATATCAAACTTCAGTCCAATAACAATAAAAAAACCCAAAAATTCTGGAACTCAATAAACTCACTCCTCAATTCAGGCTCTTTACCAAAACAATAAACTGGCCAATACCTTGCTCCAATATAAACAGCTCCGCAACCGTGCAAAATGACTAATCACCAAAGACAAACAATCCTACTATATCAAACTTCAGTCCAATAACAATAAAAAAAACCCAAAAATTCTGGAACTCAATAAACTCACTCCTCAATTCAGGCTCCAAGAATAATCCCTGTCCTAACCCAAGTAAATCTGACCTCAAAACTAGGCTCTGAATTTAACTCATTTTTCATAGACACTATTACTACCTTCACCAAGACATTTCCCAATAATAACCCAACTGCTCTACACTCTCCCCCTTCTAACTCACCTCATCTGTTTGAACTCAAACCCATCTCCACTAACTTTATAAAAAAACTTTTGCCCAAACTTAAACCTTGCTCTAATGCTCCCAATATTCCCTCTTTCTTCCTAATATTCCCTCTTTCTTCCTAAAATGTGCTGCTGATGGCATTGCTCTCCCAATCAGCATCATTTTCAACCGATCCATAAAAGAATCATACGTCCCCAAACTCTGGCGCTCAGCTTATATTCTTCCTCTTCATAAAGGAGGCAAAAATACCAGCATCTCAAACTTTTGCCCTATTACTTTGCTCTCACCAATCTCCATAATCCTAAAAAAATGCATCCACCTCCAACTTATGCCTTTCCTGACCCAAAACAATCTTCTCACTCCTAGCCAGCATGGCTTCTGTCCAGGCCATATCACAATAATTGCTCTACTCTCCTTCCTATAAACTGTCAATCAAGCCTGAGATTCAGGACACTTAGTTTCTGCTGTTTTACTCGATCTGTCTAAAGCCTTTGATACTGTTTCCCACAAGCACATTCTCTGTCATCTCTCAAACCTTAATCTCTCACATAATGCTTTATCCTGGTTCTCCAGCTATCAGACAGATCACAGGCAGTCAAATGGAAGAAGTCTATCTCTTTCTTCCTACCTACCCCAACAGGCGTACCACAGGGATCCATCCTTGGGCAAATGCTTTTTAACATCTTCATCAATAACTTTCACACTACAATTCCTGATGCTAAAATCATTCAATATGCAGACAATTCAACCTTAGTCTGCTCTGCCTCAAACCTCTCTGAATTGCTGACTAAAACCCAAACTGCCTTCTCAACAATTGAAAGCTGGATGCACCAAAACCACCTCTCTCTCAATGCAAATAAATCAAAGATTCTACTATTCCCTCCCACAAAGACCCTCTCCTATGATAAAAACAACTTCAAAGTCTATAGTCAAACCAACTCATCTATAGAAGTAGTCCTCTCTGCCAAACTACTTGGCATTACTGTAGATGAACACCTCAAGTTTGATATTCATATTCAACAAAATATTAAGAAAACCCACCAAAAGCTAGGTATGCTGTATAGGAATAATTGCTTTCTCTCCAACTCTACCAGGCAAACTCTGGCCTCGACTTATCTTCTTCCTTCCTTATTATAAGGAGCCCTTCTCCTAACCAACCTGTCCTCCTCTATCACCTCTAAACTAGAAAACTGCTACAACAAAATCTCTAAATTTGCCTCTAAATCTAAAAATACCACCCATCATTACCTAACCCTACAATCCCTGAATTGGCTTGAACTCCCAAACTACCTAGACTATCTCCAACTCACTACTGCACATAGACTCATATTTCACCCAACAAAATGTCCCCTCTAACTAACATCCTTCCCCCTTATACACCCAACAGAGCTCTCAGATCTGAAAATCAGAACTTAACTACTATCCATAAACCTAAACATCCTGCTGGCCAACTTCTATCTTTCTCACTAGGCAAAAAATGGAATTCCCTTCCATCTACACTAAGAACCACACCAAACTCAGAAAACTTCAAAACCCAACTATTCAAACACTTGTCCACTAAATGGAAATGTACCTGCCTTCACCCAACCTAATCCAAGGGGGTTCTCACTCTGGCTCCCAAGCTCTACAACTCTCATAGTTATCTTCCTATCTAAGCTCTCAACAATTTCTATAGCTTCTCTCTAGGCTCTCAACAAGTCCTACAGCTACTCTCACATGGCCCAACCTTGCAAATATTGTAAATAGCATTCTACTGTTGATGTGTGTATGTAAAGTGTATTTACATTTTCTTAAAAGGTTTGTATGTAAACTGTTTCCACACCTAACACATATCTGTTTTCCTCAAATGAAATGGTACCTTCAAGCTTAATGAATTTGTTAACTATGCATGATATTGAATGCATTTATGAGTAACTATTCTACATAATATTATCTTTAATATTAACTATCAGTTGTATCTAAATTGTTTAATGCATCTTGGAGCTTTTCTCCCTGGGCCACTACTGGATTTCCCCAGTAATCAAACTGCAAATAAATAAATGTTTGGTTTTATGCCATGATAACTGAGAGGAATATTCAACACTAAATTCACTCTGAAGTTCCCTGACTTACAGTTCAGTCACAGGATCAAATATAGACAGGATCTGTTTTTACTTTATTAATTAATTTTTTTCTTCTTATCTCAACTTCTTTGCAAATGATGCATGGAAATCAAGATGAGATCAGAGGTCAAATCTCAGTGATGATCCAATTTGTCTTTATTGACTGGAAAAAGTCTGACTGGGCAAAGACCATTTTCATTGGAGGCCCAGGGAAAAAAATTCCAACAGACACATTTAAGACAAATTATTTACTAAGATACATTACACAGATAGCTCTTAAAACATCTAGATACAAACAGGTAATTGTTCTGTAGTCACACTGTACAAAGATAAAACAGGTATTTATTTTGTTAAGACATTGTACATGATATTAAACTTAAAAATATAATGTAACCTATGGCCCCCCTCCCTGTCCCTGGAGACCCATATCACCTATCTTAATGTACTAGAGCACCTCACCATTCAACCCCATATGATCTTCAAGGAAGATCTCAACTACCCCTCTATAGATTTGGAATCATATACCACTTCTAATGCACAAGTCCAGTGATTGCTAAACTTTGTTAATGCTAACATCCTGGAACTGTTGGTCCATTCTCCTACAAGTAGTACAAACATCATTGACCGTGTACTCATAAACATGTTCCTCACCCAATGTAATGTCCTTGCTCGTCAAATCTGACCATAAGGCAGTATAGCCTGAAATAAAAATTAAATCCAGGGATGCAGAGAAACCAAAAACATTTAGGAACTATTCCAAAGCTAAACCTTCTCTGCTAAAAGACACCTTGGCTAAATTCCAAGCACCCTAAAACAGAGTAAATGCCATAGTATATGCTGAGCTATTTAGAAAATCTTTATACAGCCATATTGATAGCTGTATAGAGCAATCTGTGCCCACTTGTATTAAGAATAAGACAAACTCAAAAGACAAGCCACAAGGTGGAATCAAAATATCAATCAATTATAGAACAAAATGTAAAAAAATATTGGCCAAGTGTAGCGGGAACAAAGACCAACATACTAAAACAACCCTGACCAATCTAAACAGGAAGCTAAGAGGGTTATTTAATATTTCAAAGGCTAAATTTGAAGAAAAATAACTTCTCAGGCAAAGGACAACCACAATGATTTCTATAGCTATGTCCATAACCTCAAGGGAAATGCTCAGAAATGTGCAGAACTTACTGTAAATAGCATCACCCAGGCTGAACCAGAGGCCATTTCCAACCTTTTGGCTGACAGGTTCACCTTAAATTTCTACCCCCACTTCCACCTGATAGTCCAAAGGAAATATCCAATACCACAATCCCCCCAACCATTACTAGGGAACAAGCCTTCAATGCACTTTCCAAGACCAAAAACACTGCATCAAGGGGCCCAATAACATCCCAGGATGCTTACTTAATGCCATGAAACATGACTTCTTTGGTCCACTTGAATCATTTTTCAACTGGGGCCTACAGTCAGATTTTAAGCCCACGGAATGGAGGATGGCTACAGTCATTTTCCTGCAGAAAGGAGGTCCAACCACCAATTCGGGTAACTACAGGCTCATAAGTCTAACCAGCCTCATATGTAAGGTAACAGAAAGAATTATTATGAACATGATAAACGAGTACATAAGTAACCTGCAAACACTGGACCCATCACAGTTCAGCTTTGTTAAAGAAAGGTCATGCTTATTAAATCTAGTGAACTTCTTTGAGAGGGTCACCAAAGCAATGTATAGGGCAAGACTATGCACACAGCTTACCTTGACCTGGCCAAGGTCTTTGATAAAAATACCTTACTTCAGCATTATACACAAGCTCACTAAATTAGATTAAAAAAAACTCTTGTCACCCACTGGATAGCTAACCATTTCACTGATAGGACCCTGGAGGTCAAAATAGGTGAGACCACATCCATCATGAGGCCAGTCTCTAGTGCAGTAGCCAAGGCTCTGAATTGGTCCTTGTCCTTTTTTGGCATCCATTTCTCTGAAGTGCAAGTAAATGCTAACATTTTATGGCTGACTAAACTTGCAGACGATTTCAAGCTAGGGGTTATCATTGACTCCCCTGCACACACTAGCATTCTTCAAGAAGGCCTCTGACTGACTAACAAATGATGCCAAAGCCATGATCTTAAACTCAATGCTAAGAAATGCATAAAGTACCTTTTGGGAAGTCAACCAAATTGATAATATACCCCTAATAGTCGACCCAGTGGTCAGGGATTTGGGTATGCACATAGACAGTAGCCTTGGCATTGACCAACATGTGGCCACATTGGTGAGGAAACCCTTTTATGTTGCACAACTTAAAAGTAAGGGCATGGCATCTAGGTCCAAAGAGATCATTATCCCACCATACTCTGCCCTTATCAGACCAATCATAGAGTAGAAAACTCCCTTCAATATGTATCTGACTAGGCTATGCAGCAACTGTAGCAAACTCAGAGGTTCCTTACAAAATGAATAAAATGAATAACAAACCAGCCTTATGCATAGTGCCATAAAGTCCTTTCCCTCTACTCGGTCTCCTATAGATTGCTGAGGGATAATTTATGCCTGGCTTACAAGGCATCCACAGACCTCACAGCTATGAATATTGTGTACATATGTAAGTCAAACAGCACCAGAAATACACGGTCTAAGGACCTGAATTAACCTGCTGGAGAGACATTTATATATATATATATATATATATATATATATATATATATATATATATATATATATATATATATATATATATATATATATATGTCACAGAGAATGTCCCTTCCATGGAACAGACTTTGCAACAATGTGAAGCTGTAATTTATCTATTACCCAATGTAAAAGGAACCTAGACTAGTGGATGGAGAATAGGAAATTTACACCAGGCCTGGCACCCATGTCCCTTATGGGCAGAGGTAGTTAATAAATTCCTGCCACTCAATGTTCTATTTAGATACAGCATGTCATTATTCTTTACGGGAAAATGGCTAGGCTTAGAAAAGCCCCTTAGGTTGTCAGTCTAGTAACAGTCCATGACTCTATGAAATGTTTAGTATGCAAACCATACCTCTCAACCTCGTAGACCAAGAAATCTGGATAAAAACAGAAATAATAGGGGGAACAAAGGCCCCAAAATAGGGGCATTTTTTTTTTAAATATTGCTTTAATAAACTTAGAAAGTTAGTAAAAAAAGAAGTTATGTATTCAGCATAACGTTCCATGTGAATTGTTCCATCTTGCCTTCATTCTTCACTGATGGGTTCGGAGCCGATCCTCGGCTCCGACACGGCTGACTAGCAAGCTCAAAGTTCTCCAGTAGCTCAAGAACCAACCCCTTATCCCATAGTGCACTGCTGGAATTACCTCAGATCTTGTTTTCTGCGTACCTTATAGAAGTACAATAATTATTCTGCCTAGGAATGTAGACACATTGAAAAACCAAGATGAGAACAGCCTCCAGGTCAACTGCCAGCCAGGAGGGGGAAGGAGGGAGGGACTTGAGAATGAAGTCGTGATGGCACAACTCACATGGAATGTTATGATGAATACATAACTTCTTTGAAGTTGTTCAGTCTCGTCGTTCATTCTTCACTGATGGGTAGCGTCCCTAACACCCTGATCTTGGGTGGCTCACGGAAGTACACTCTTTAGAACCATAGAACAAAATTAAGCCCTGTCCCTGGAGGTCTTATCCACTTGTAATGAGTTATAAAAGTGTGAGGTTTAGACCATGTGGTTGCTGCACAGATGTTGTCCAAAGGTAATTTGGCTTGAAAGGCTGAAGAGGTAGAAATTGCTCTGGTTGAATGAGCCTTCACCTTACTAGACAAAGGCATGTTATGACAAGAATATGTGTAGGTGATACAATCCGACAGCCACTTAGACAGGGTTGTTTTGGCAACTGGTTTACCTTTCCTGGCCTCAGAAAAAGACACAAAGAGCTGATCTGATTTCCTAATGTCTTTTGTTCTGTCTAAATAAAATCTAAGCTGTCTATGAACATCGAGTTTGTGCAACATATATTCCAATTTGTTGGTGTGATTAGGGAAGAAAACGAGCAACTCAATGACTTGATTAATGTTAATCTCAACATACTTTAGGCAAAAAGGATGGATTTGTCCTGAGAGATACTCTATCAACATGGAACACCATATAAGGGGGCTTGATGGATAGGGCTTGGAGCTCTGACACTGCGGGCTGAAGTGATGGCTACTAGGAAGATAGTTTTCCACAATAGAAATTTTAGTTCACATGATGATGCAGGCTCAAAAGGAGGAAGAATGATGCAAAATAACATAAAATTCAAATTCCAGGGAGAGTAAGGTGTCTTCACTGGAGGCCTCATGTGAAAAGAACATTTTAAAAAAGCCTTAGACAATTGGTGAGCCATAATATTCAAACCATTGATTCCTAGATAGAAATTAGATATAGCAGCTAACTGCACTCGCACTGTAGCAGCCGCTGCTCCTTTGTTGAATATTTCTGTCAAGAATTGTAAGATAGAAGACAATGGCGCTTGGTAAGGGTCAATGTTGTGGGAAGAAACCCAAATGGAAAATCTCTTCCACTTACTATGATACAATTTTCTAGTGGAAGGTTTATGGAAAGCCAACAAAATTTGACTAGTGTTATGGGAAAGATTACAAAGCCTGGCTATGTGGGGAATTGGAGCAGCCAAGCGGTTAGCTTTAGTGTCTGCAAGGATGGATGAAGATCCCCTCCCTGATGGATGTGTCAACAAGTCCGGAACTGGGTCCAGGATCCATGGGTCTTCTAGAATGTGATGGTAAAGAAACGGAAACCAAATCTGCCGAGGCCAATGAGGGGCTATAAGGATGATCATCCGTACCGGTGACTTTGCTTTCTGTAAGAATTTGGGTATCAGGGGAATTGGTGCAAATGCATAGAGGAGACCCGTGAGCCAATCGTGGACAAGAGCATTCCTCGGGGAGTAAGCTGGTGTGGGAATCAGGGCAAAATAGCTTCTGCATTTGTTGTTGATATGACTGGCAAACAGGTCACAAGAAGGCTGGCCCCATTTGTGGAAGATCCTGTCTGCAATCTCTTGTTTGAGGGACCATTAGTGGGGCAATAAAATTGCCCTGCTCAGTCTGTCCGCTATGACGTTGGATTTGCCCGGGATGTGCATTGCTAACAGAAAGTGCTGGGGTGACACTGCCCACTTCCATACTCTGAGGGCTTCTCAGCAAAGGGGATAAGACTTGATTCCGCCTTGCTTGTTCAGGTACCAGACCACTGACATGTTGTCTGCCTGTATTGCAATTGTCCCTAGAGGAAGAGAGTCCTGAACGTATTGCAATGCTAGAAGTACTGCTCTCATCTCCAGGACATTGATATGCAGATGTGATTCTTGATCTGTCCATGTGCCTTGGGCAGTCTTTCCTGGAAAAAGCCCCCTCCCCCCACTCTATCAGGGAAGCATCCTTGGTCACAGTGGCAACTGGAGGGGGAGCATGAAGGGACGTCCTATTGTGACATGAAGAGACGTCAACCACCAGTGAAGATCCTTCTTGCAGGAATTTGTTATCAGGATCATATGACTCATTGGAAGTTCTTGGTAAGACCATTGCATGAATAGAAGCCATTGTAGGATTCTCATATGCATCCTTGCTAACAGGATTGCTAAAATTGCTGCTGCCATCAATCCTAGAACTTTCAATACCTCTGCAGCTGGTGCTCTGTTCTTTGATATCAGGGATATGATGTGTTGGCAAAGAATACAAATCCTTTCTGGTAGAAGACGAAGAGTGGTGGTTGACATGTCTAATTCTGTCCCTATAAAAATGATATGCTGCGATGACAACAAGGCAGACTTTTTGAAGTTGACTGTAATGCCTAGCCGTTCGCAGAGTGTCAGAGTAGCCTCTCTAGCTTGAAGAAGTTGATGTCTGGTGGTGGAGGTAAGGAGCCAATTATCCAAATACAGAAACACCTGGAATCCTAGACGCCTCAGGTGAGCCATGACTACTGCCATGAAATTGGTGAACACTCTGGGGGCTGTAGTGAGACCAAAGGGCAGAGCTCAGAATTGATAATGAATGGCTCCCAGCCAGAAACGCAAGTGATCTCTGGATGGCTTGGCTATCTTTATGTGGTAGTACGCATCCTTGAGATTGATCAAGCACATCCAATTGTCCTTCCCTAGAAATGTGAGTATGGACTATAGCGTGACCATTCGGAACTTCTCTTTTCTCACAAATTGGTTGAGTCTGCTGAGATCCAAAATGGGTCTCCAGTCTCCTGTTTTCTTTGGAAGCAAAAAGAATCTCGAATAAGTTCTGAATCCTGTTTGGTCTGCTTGGACTGGCTGGATGACTCTTTTTTCTAGCAATCAGCGTACCTCTATTGCTGCTTGTCCCATGTGACTGGGTGGAACTTCCGGGATTTTTTTGATGGGAAGGGGCTGGGTGGAGAACGGTATGAAATACCCTCTGGAAATGATACTTTGTACCCAAATGTCATTTGTTATATTTAGCCAGGCTTCTAGGTACAACGACAAGTGACCTCCGACTGCCTCCAGAGTAGGACAGCTGGGCTTTCCTTCAGGAGCGCTGGTAGGACTGACCAGAGAAGTGATCTCTGTCACCCTGGTGTTGCAGACCCCCTCTGCCATGAGGGTGGCATCTTCCATTGAAACCCCCTCCTCTGCCTCTGGAGGGGAGGGCTCTCCACGTGTGTCTTGAAAGGCTCCTTGGGCTTTCTGGAACCACATCTTTCCTCCCCTCTGATCTTTAGGAAAGGGTCGAGTGGGGGTGGAAAAATGGACTCTGACGGCAGACAGAGTCTTTCCCCTCTTGCTCAAACCTGGTCAAAGTCTCCTTCACCTTTGGCCCAAACAAAGATGAGCCGTCAAATGGGGTATTCATAAAGGAGGACTTGAAGGGTTCCACGAAGGAACTGAGTGGAATCCAGGCATGCCTACGAAGAGCAATTCCTGTACCTGCAACTCTACTCGAACCATCAGCTGCGTAAGATATGAGACACATGAACGAGTTGACTATCGAATTGAGGGTAGAGAGCTGAGTGGCAATCTTGTTGGATACACTTGCAGCTACAGCACCCTGGGGAGTATCTCCCAACTTCTTAAGGAGATCTCTCTGCAGTCTGGTGAAATGTGTCAAGTAGTTCAGTGATCTGAGTGAGAAAGTCGCTGAACTGAACAAGAAGTTATGTACTCACCATAACTTTCAATGTATGTAGTCCATCTCGTCTCACATTCTTACCCGTGGGTTACTAGCTCAAAGTCTTTCATTGGCTGGGCTAAGCAGGTATCCCATGGTGCAATGCTCCATATCCCCAGATCTAGTTTGCTGCAAAACTCATTTATACTCCATGCACACATCACATCCAGGTAACGAATAAGCTAAGCAAGGGAACTCTGCAGATGACAACCTAACCTCCAAATCCTCCAGGAAGGGGGAAGGTAGAAGGGTAAGTAAGAATGTGAGGCGAGATGGACTACATACATTGAATGTTATGGTGAGTACATAACTTCTTGATGTCATGTAGTCCTAGCTCGCCTACATTCTTACCCATGGGACAGCATCCCTAGCACCTGTATCCTGGGTGGCTCATAGGAAAATACTCCTGAGAACTGTGGAGCCAAAGGAAGGCCTGCCCCTGGAGACCACGTCCAATTTATAATGAGAAACAAATATGTGAGGAGAAGCCCAAGTAGCTGCAGCACATATATCATCCATTGACAATCTGGCTTGATAGGCTTTGGAAGTGGAAACAGCCCGAGTAGAATGAGCAGAAATGGTAGATCTTTACCTCCTGCTTGATAGATGAAAGAGATACAACTAGATATCCATCTAGACAGTGTGACCCTGGATACCGAGGAACCCCTTCGGTTTTCCAAAAAAGAAACAAAAATTTGGTCCGACTTCCGGATATCTTTTGTTTGGTGTAGATAGAAGCGTAATTGTCTATGTACATCCAACTGGTGAAATCTAAATTCTGCCTTGTTAGAAAAGTGGGGAAAGAAAACAGGCAACTCAATGGACTGATTTAGGTTAGACACTGAAGCCACATTAGGAAGGAATGAGGGATTTGGTCTGAGAGACACCCTGTCTTTATGGAAGATTAAATATGGAGGTTTGATAGAGAGGGCTTGAACTTCTGAAACCCACCTTGCTGAAGTGATTGCTGTTAAGAAGGCTGTTTTCCAGGTCAAGCATTTCAATTTGCAGGTAGCTGCAGGCTCAAAAGGTGGTAAAGTAGGGGCTTGTAGAACAAAATTGAGATCCCGGGGCATGATAGGTTTGGACACTGGTGGACGGAGCAACAGAGTACCTTTCAGGAACACTTTGCATAGTCTATGCACCATGAGACTAGGCTCATTCGCTACGTGGAAATCAGAGATCGCCGCCAGTTGAACTTTGATGGTGGCTGATGCAGAACCCTGATGGAAAAGCATAGACAAAAACTCCAGAACTGAAGCTATTGGAGCTGTGTAAGGATCAATGCCTCTGGAATGTGCCCAGATAGAAAACCTTTTCCACTTATTATACTAAATCTTCCTAGTGGATGGTTTATGAGAGGACGATAATATATGAACCACTTCCGGGGAGAAATTATGAAGTCTGACTAACAATGGAAATGGAGTAGCCAGGCTGTTAACTGGAGGGTCATCAGGGAGGGGTGGAACTGTCCCGACATGTGTGTCAGTAAATCTGGTTGAGGGTCCAGAGTCCAAGGAGTGTCCACAGTGAATTGCTGAAGAAAGGGGAACCACACTTGGTGAGACCAGTATGGAGCCATCAGAATCATTCTGCTTCCCAAGGAGTGCACTTTCTGAATCATCTTTGACAGCAAGGGAAATGGAGGGAAAGCATAAAGCAGACCGGAGGGCCAATCGTGAACCAGAGTGTCCCTGGGTGACTCCCCCTGTGAGGGGATCAGTGTGAAGTAGTTGCTGCATTTCACATTGAGGGTGCTGGCAAAAAGGTCGCAGCAAGATTCGCTCTGCAACCAGGCAATTCAGGGACCACTCATAAGGCATCAGGATAGCTCTGCTTAGTCTGTCTGCAATCACATTGGACTTCCCTGGAATGTGCGTTGCCACCAGAAACCGTTGGGAAGTTACTGCCCAATGCCACACTCGCATGGCCTCTCTGCACAGAGGGTAAGACCTGGTTCCCCCTTGCTTGTTTAGATACCACACTACTGACATGTTGTCTGAGTGTATTGAAATCGTCACTAGAGGAGGAACACTCTGAAGTGCCTGCAATGCAAGAAGCACTGCTCTAATCTCTAGGACGTTTATATGCAGATGTATCTCATGTTCTTGCCACGTGCCTTGGACTGTCCTGCCAAGATAATGCCCCCCCACCCCTTCTGGGAGGCATCCGTGGTCACCGTGGCAACCAGGATAGGTGGAACGAAGGGCTTTCCCCCATCCAAATTGTTGGTGCACAGCCACCAACCAAGGTCCTGCTTGCATCTGTCCGTGAGTAAGATGGGATGAGACAGTGGAAGTCTTTGGAGAGACCACTGAACAAAGAGCCATTGGAGAATTCTCATGTGTAATCTCACTAGAGGGACCAACATGATTGTTGCTGCCATGATCCCTATTAGCTGGAGAACCCATCTTGCCTTCGCTTGTCTCAGAGGCATCAGCATGTGTATCTGTTGTTGTAATACTCTGATCCTTTCCTGCGGTAAAAATGCTCGCATTCGAATGGTGTCTAATTCTGCTCCTATAAAGGTGATACTCTGTGAGGGCAATAAGGCAGATTTTTCCCAACTTATTGTTATACCCAACTGGTGACATAGACTGATGGTAGCGTCACTGGTTTGAACTAGTTGATGCCTGGTGGGAGCAGTAAGGAGCCAGTCATCCAGATACAGAAACACCTGGAATCCCTGACGTCTCAAGTGAGCCGTCACCACCGCCATACACTTGGTGAACACCCTGGGGGCTGTGGTGAGACCAAAGGGCAGGGCTCAAAATTGGAAATGACTGTCTCTCAGCCGGAAGCATAAGTGACTCCTGGATGCTCTGTCCATTTTCACATGGTAGTAAGCATCCTTGAGGTCGATGGAGCACATCCATACCTCCTCTCCCAACAATGGGAGAATCAATTGTAGTGTGACCATACAGAACTTGGACTTGTGTATGTAGTTGTTCAGTTGGCTGAGATCTAGTATGGGTCCCAGGTCCCCTGTTCTTTTTAGTACCAAAAAGAATCTTGAGTAAGTCCCTAATCTGATTTGGTCTGAGGGGACACACTGGATGGCTCCTTTTCTTAGCAGCTGTGAGACCTCTGAGGCTGCTTGATCCCTTTGACTGGGTGGTACATCTGGGATTTTTCTGATTGGCGGGGGTTCTGATGAGAACGGAATGATATAACCTCCGGAAATTATCCATAATACCCATCGGTCCTGGGTAATTCTCTCCCAGGCTTCCAGATATAAGGAAATTCGACACCCGACTGACTCCGGATAAGCACAGTCGGGCACACCCTCAGGAACAAGAGTATGGAGAGCCACAAAAGGAATCGCGGTCTCCCAAATTGCGGGGGGCCCCCCTCTGCCTCTGGGGCGACGTCTCCCTGAATAACCCCCCCGCCTCTGGAGGGGGATTCACCTTGTGCGGCAGGAAAAAACCTCTGTGATTTCTTGAACCACATCTCCCCCCCCCCCCGCTGGGCCTTGGGATAAGGCCTAGAAGGAAGGGAAAAATGGACCCCTATGGCAGACAAGGTCTTTCCCTCTTGCTCGTACCTGGTGAGGGTGTCTTTCACTTTGGTCTTAAACAAGGAGGAACCATCAAAGGGGGAGTCAGTGAAGGAAGACTTGAAGGCCTCTGTAAAGTGACACAGGTGCAGCCAGGCTTGCCTTCTAAGGGTGACCCCTGAGCTTGCTGCCCTACTCGCTCCCTTGGCTGCATACGAAATAAGCTGCATGGATGAGTTGACAATGGAGTTGAGGGTAGAGACCTGGGCGTTAACTGTCTGAGCCACCGCCTCAGGAACATTACCTGCAACAGTATCTCCCAACTCTTTGAGGAGATCTCTCTGGAGCCGAGTGAAGTGAGACAGGTAATTCAGCAACCGTAATGTAAAGGTTGCTGATGAAAGAGTATGCTTCCCATACCAATCCATGGTCCTAGACTTCTTGTTAGGAGGATGGATGGATGAAGAAGACTCTGCTACTTCCTTCTGGGTGGCGGCTGCCACCACCATGGCATCTACAGGGACTCCTTTAGGCAGAAACTCTTTGCCCTGGGGGGGTGGAAAGAAACTTGTTGGGATGTCTGGGCATGGGCTCCACAGAATCAGAGTTCTCCCACACCCTTCGACAAATCAGGTCAAGGAGTTGTCGAAGGGTGGAGACACCCAGGAGGCAGAGGGTTGAGCACCAAAAGCCTTAAGGAATACTGACTCCTCCTCAAAAGGGGCTTTGGAAGGCCAGTCACCTCTTTGTTTCAGTATCTCCAGGATATCAGAGAAGGAAACATCATCAGAGGATGACTTGGGGGACCCCTCCGATTCCTCAAGGTCAGTATCAGAGGTGAGGGACTCATCTTGAGAGTCTATGTGCTTCCTCTTGCATGTTTTCTTTCTGGGGGGCTCCTCAGGCATGAACTCTGAGGGACCCTCAGAAATTTGGGGACCACTCGTGGGGTTATCCCTAGGGCCTGGTGCTCTGCTGTCCATGGATGGGTGGTGATCAGAAGCTCTCACCGGAGTGGTGGGGGACAGAGTGACTGACCCGCCTGATGTAGCTGATGATCTGGCCAGTGTGGTCTGCATAGCCTCAAAGGCTGGCCCCCTGAATCCGAGGAGTGACCAGTCTCGAAGCCATGACAGGGGTCATAGTTCCCCGAGCCGATGCGCCGACAGGGAGGCTCGAGACCAAAATAAGCCCCGCAATGTCCCCCTCAGACCCGACCAAGGAATCCTGAGTCCCGAACCCTGAAGACGGAGTTGTAGCCGATGCCAGTACCGATGGAGCCAAATGGGGCATCGAAGCCGGCCTAGAAACATCACACAGTGTGGGACACTCCGGCTCCGAAGACAGAGATACACTCAGAGGAGGAATGATTGAAGACGGGGTCGGGACGGGCTCTGGAGCCGACTGGGTCAGAGCCGAAAACAATTTTGCCAAAACTGGTGACTGGAGGAGCTTCTTAACCACCCTATCAACATCCACATCCGAAAGGGTCCTGGAGGATTTGGAGGACAGAGATGGAGAATGAGATCTCCTTTCAGGAAAAGCTGGTCTGATACTGGGCGATCGGCTCCTAGGAGGTTTCAATACAATTGGAGCCGACACCGGTTCCGTCAATATCGATCCTTCCTTCGGCCCCGAGGACAGTGGAGCCGAGGAGGTCGATGCAGTTTTAGAGATTTTCTCCGGAGGCTCTGATGAGGCTGACAGAGCTGGAGATCTCTTCTTTGACTTGCCAGATTTTGACTTTCCACAGGAAGACGAGTCCATAGCCTCTTCAAAAGAGGGTTTCAATAGTCTCTTTAAGATTAGCTTATTCTTTCTCTCTTGGAAAACTCTAGGACTGAATGCGTGGCAAAAACTGCAGGATTCCTGCAGATGGATGGCTCCCAAGCAACAGATGCAAATGGAATGGCCATCTGTAATGGACATTTTATACCCACATTTAGAGCACTTCTTAAAACCCAAAGGTTTGTGCTCCTTGATATCCTTAGACATCTCAATAACAACACCCACAGTGCAAAACCAAGTCTGAAAGAAAATTAAACAGGCGTCTACTACCAAGAGGCGGGAATGATGCTAACAGTATCCAACACTACACACTACACAGTGATCAAACACACAAAACCAACTACAAGCTCTTAACAGGGGTTGAACAAAGCACACAGGGAGGAAGAGAAAGTCCAAACCTCTAACTTAAATGGTCTAGACTGTTCTGACACAAAAGGCAAATAGAGAACTAGGCCCTCTATCTGAAATGGGCCTAGCCCGAGGGAACAGTCAGTGGGATACCACACAACAATCACACAATCACCAAACTAGACAAAATTAGACAAATTTAGACAACTCTAAACAACTTAGAAAAATAGCTATGAAAATAGCTGTTGATAGTTATCAAAACGTTCTTCAATACAAGAAAAGAGAAGGTACTTAGCCACAGCCAAGCGAGACCATGTCCGAGCTACACGAGCAGCAAACGAGATCTGGGATATGGAGCAGTGCACCATGGGATACCTGCTTAGCCCAGCCCATGAAAGACCAAGCTAGTAAAATTGGCCGAGTCGGAGATGATATTTGGCTCCAAACCCATGGGTAAGAATGTAGGCGAGATAGGACTACATAACATCTTGCATTTTTCATATCTAGCTATGATCCTAGATTCTCTGTTAGGAGGATGGATAGACAAGGAAGTCTCAGACATTTCCTTTTTGGTGGCTGCCGCCACCACCATGGCATCAACAGGAACTCCCTTGGTCAAAACGTACTTATCCACGGGGGCAGAAATAAACTTATTAGGCCTCCTAAGACCAGGCTCCATAGATTCTGGTGACTCCCACACCCTACGAGAGACCAGATCCATAAGCTCATCTTAGGGCAGAGATACCCAAGAGGTGGAAGGTTGAGTCCCAAACGCCTTCAGGAGAACCGACTCATCCTCAGTAGGGCTCTTGGACTGCCAATCACTCCACTGCCTAAGAATTTCTAGAATCTCCGCAAAAGACATGTCCTCAGAGGGGGGATCTAGGGGACCCTTCTGATTCATCCAAGTCGGTGTCCAATGTGAGAGACTCCTGTGGGGAGTCCAAATGCCTCCTCTTGCATAATCTCTTCCTGGGAACATCTTCAGGGAGAACTTCTGGAGAGGTCTCAGAAGGGCAGGGAGCACCCTGTGGGGCTACCTGAGGCTCAGGGTCTCTATGCTTGGGATGACCGGAGGCAACAGAAACTGATACAGGCACTTTAGGGGAAGAAGCGGCCAGACCTTGAGATGATGAAGTCTTAGGAGACAATACTCACCTCATGGCTTTGAATGCACCTTGGCTCAGATGAGAAGGAGTCGACGGATCCAACGGAGGCGCGATCTCCACCCACACCGAAGCCGTGGGCTCCGAGCCCAAGGTAGGAGCCGAGCTCACCCAAGCTGAGGCTCCAAGAGGAAGAGTCGGCACCGACAAGTCAGTGCGACTATCCTCCCTGGACCTGACCGGAGAGTGTCGGCTCCTAGAGTCCCCGGTCGGCGCCGAGAACGTCCGAGCAGATGAAGCTGATGACACTGGAGCAGGTGTCGGCTCCAAGGGATCCATAATCATCAGGTTGGCCTCCTCTGGCTCCAAAGGTCCGGTATGGCTCGGAGGAGGAGCAGACAAGAGTAGTGGTCTTCGGCTCTGATGGTTGGGTCTGAGCTGACAGCAATTTAGCTAGGCCTGGTGCCTTTACAAGTTTCTGAACCAGCTGGTGTATATCCAGATCAGAAAGGCTGACAGAAGACCTAGAAGAGTGAACAGATGGAGCCAATTGGAGCAGTATCGATGGAGGTTTTTTGGAAACCAGTTCCAGAGCAGTGTCCCAGTTCCGAAAAGAACAGACTGTCAGCTCCGAAGGCAGTGGAGCTGAAGTCACCACAATTTCTGACCTTTTTCCTTTTTTAGTCCTGGATTCAGATGAAGATTTGCTGGCCCTATCCTGGTCAGACAATGCCTCTGAAAAAGGGTGTTTGATAATACCCCTATCAATTAACTTCCTCTTCCTTTCTGCAAGCCCTCTGGTGGAAAAGGAGTGACAGATACTGCATGACTCTTGCAGGTGCACCTCACCCAAACAATAAACACACTGCACATGGGCATCCATGACGGACATTTTCTGTTCGCAGTCTGGGCATTTTTTAAACCCAGACTTTGATTGTTTTTTCCTTTTCTTCAGACATTTCACAATATCCAATAAAATGGAACATACTGTTTAACTATGAGCTATTTAAGAAGAATCTAACTAACTCACACAAAACACACACAGCCCAAAAAGGCAACTAATAACTATATCAAGATAAATAGAATTAAGCAATCCAATAAAAAGAATCCCAAACAGGGAACACTAACAACTATAAGAAGAGGTCCTAAGGCCAAAGAGCTGAAGGCAAAGAAAGATTTTACTGAGGAAAGGGGTGTTAACACAGAAACAACTATTTACTAGCTAGTAATATCTAGTATTATATAATAATCAAAGATATATAAAAATTGAAATATAAAACTTGCTGAAAGTTGAAAACTCCCAATAATAGTCTCGAGCAATGCTGGAAACCAAGAGATCCGTGCCGCGGCAAACTAGATCTGAGGTAATTCCAGCAGTGCATTGTGGGATAAGGGGTTGGGTCTCGAGCTACTTGAGAACTTTAAGCTTGCTAGTCGGCCATGTTGGAGCCGAGGATTGGCTCCGAACCCATCAGTGAAGAATGAACGGCAAGATTGAAAAACTTCACATTAACAGGTTTTCCATTAGCATAAATTTTCTTAAGGATATGAAGTCCGAAACTCAAAAGCCTGTCTTTATTTTCTGACTTCCATCCTCAATGATTTGTCAGTAGTTTGCCAGAAAGCCAAAATTTTATGAGGAACACAAAAATGTGAGGCAAAATTTTGGACATTCTGTGAAAATCTGGACAGTTGAAACGTATAATGCAAACAGTTCATGCAAAATATATGTGACAAGCAGACATTAAATAAGACATCTAAGACATGGCTAAAGTGGTTTACATTACATATGTAAGGAATAAATAAAATTGAGGTAAGAAGTGCGAAATATTAGCTGGTTAGCAGATAACTGTCAAAGCTAGAAGGAGAAGAGATATTGTATAGCTGATGAACCAAGGATAGTGGGAGTAAAAATGCTAGTTTACATATTGACAGAGAACCTATTATAAGAGAATGGTGAAAATATTTGAAAGAAACCGAGAAGTAAATTGGGGATTAGGGTAGGAAGGTAATTGAGGGCTGGACAAAGGTTTGTTGTGTAGCAGGGGACAGAGGTTATAAAGGGCGAGGGGTATGAGCTGACAAAGGAAAAGGGAGTTACTCATGTAAAGAGCATGTGAACAACCACTTGTAGTTTAGGTGTTGCTTTAGTAAGAGCTTGATGGTAGAAAGTTTCACAGTCTTTTTTCGGTATGTTGGGATGATGTCCCAGAGTTTAAATATATAATGGGAGTATATAAGTTACCTGCTGACTTATTGGAGTTTGTTGTGATTACTAAGAGTTTACTGGTTCACCAAAAGTTCTTATCTGGAGAGTAGTACTGCAGGGTAACTTTTAGCACTGGGCATTTTCTTGTGCATATATAAAAGTGTGCATGATAATAAGTTGTATGCTAAATAATTGGGTAACTCAAGCCAATTTAATCCTTTTAGGGCTCTGCAATGATGAGCCCTATAAGTGAGGTTGGCAGCAAATTTGGCTACTTTGTTATAATATTTATTTTACTTTTATTTATTGTCATTTGTTAACCAGGTTGGTCCAACTGAGCCAGAAGCCCATTTTCAGTGGAGACCCGAGGAGAAAAGCTCCAGATGCAAGCAACAATTTTACAAAAAAGAGCCACATTTACAAAGGTGTAATATCAAAAAGTTATACATCAAAAGTAAAAATAAAAATAGCACAGACTTTAGCTTTAAGTGTGGTATTTAGGTCTGTAAGAGATGGACAAAGGTAGGCAAATGGTAGTGTTTGTCTTGCATAATCTGTCGAGTAGTGTTTGGCTCTATAGAGGGATCAGAGTTTCTGACTTGCTTGGTTGTTCAAATTTAAAGTTACTGTAAATTATGTTGCCTAGAAGTTTTTGTTTGTCTTATGGATTCATGTTCTGTGTTAATGGATGAGATTATTTTGAAAGAATGTTTTTAATTTTGGTATCGTTTAGGAATGAAGAACTTAAATTTTATTATTTTAGAATTTAAAAGATTTATATCTATTAGCCAAGTTTTTGTATCAGTGACATCATTTTTGGTGATGTTCTGAAGTATTGGCAGGGATGGAGCTGTATGTATAAGGATTGAGTCATCCATATATTGAATTATCCTAGCGAGGTGGTTGACAGTATGTAGATTGTTTATAAAAATCTTAAATAACAGAGGGTCTAATAATGATTCTTGTGTAATGTTGACATTGAGTGAGAGGAAAGAGAAGAGATTTTGTTTCCACTTGAATGCTTACTGCCTGTCAGTCAGGCAGCTATATAACTATGAATGAGAGCACTGGGTGAGGCCAAGAAAGAAATGTTTAGTAAGACGATGTTGATGGAATATCCCATCAAACACTTTTGATAAATCTAAGGACAGTGAAGATTACAAGATTACTAGTATCCCTATGTTGGTTTGTTATATTTATGAATTTGAGAAGAGCAATGGCAGTATTATGGTTCTAAAACCAGTCTGGGTTTTGGAGAGAATATTATTAGAGTTCATATACAGTATGTGTTGAAAGTGGATGTTTATTTTCTAGTATTTTTGACAGGAAGGCAATAGGTCTATAGCTGAAAAATTTGTCAACATGCTACCTCTGTGGGATGGTATTATATATTTTTTCTAGATGGATGGAACATAACACTTGGATATTAATCAGTTCATTAATATGAATACAAGGAAAGACATTGACAATAATTCTTATGTGTTTCTTGTCAGCTGCTATTTTTAGTATTTCTGGTGGAAGTTGGCTGTCAGTAAAAGAGGTTGGATTTAGTTTCAGTAGATTTTTCTTATAGCAAAGGTGGAAACCAGTAGGAAGGAGAATGAATGTGACTGGTTAGGACAGGATGGGGGGAGAGATGAACTGTTATTACTATTATTATTAACCAGAGACAGTACTGTCCGTATAAAGTAGGAGATGAATTGAGCTGATATTGAGCCAGAGGTATTACAAGTAGAAGGAGAGAGTGTGGTGGTTTGACTAGGATGTATTCGATTGTTTAGTGATTACCAAAACACGTCTTGAATTGTTTTGGTGTTCATATTGGTGGTTGGTATAATAGGTTTGTTTATCCATTTTAATGTAGTCCTTAGTAAGATTTCGGAGATGATTAAATGTATGAAAAGTATTTTGTGTTCTGATTTATGCAAGTCTTTCCTGGCTTTGACTCTTTGAAGCACAAGGTGCTTAATTCCTTTAATTATCTGTGGTGCACTGCTTGGCTTCACTCATTTTGTTTATACAGGGTCTAGCATGAGATGGTGTCATCAAGTGCTTGGATTTCAATTTATTCCAGTTATACTGGGTTAAAGTATTTATAAATTTGTATCTGTTGAACTCTGTTACTTTGTATGTTTGAATTGTGTTTGGTTTGTTGGTAAGGATCCAATTTAAAGTTGAATGCCTATTACACATTTATTTTAGTGGTGGAGATGATTAGTTGTGTAAAGCTGTATCAAGCTGTATGGAGGTTAACTGATATGGACTGATCAAGATCAATTTCTGCTCTTAAGTCATGTAACCTGTGAGACACATAAACAGTAATATGTGCATTGTCCAGGACATTAGGTTTAAGCATCCATTTTGATTTGTTAAGGGACCCTTTCATCAATATAACAAAAACCTAAATAGATAGGTAACTCAAAATGATCTGATACATATCTTGGGCTAATGACACTCTCAATTATAGCAGAGAAAAGTGAACTGAAACTTCTATTTGGGACCAGTATTTGTGGACTGGAATATAGAAGGAAAATAACTGGCTAGAGCTATAACAAATGAAAGGACTTTAATAAGTCAAAAGAGTTTTGGAACTTGTGCTAGCATTTTTATTTAGTTTTTCACTAATAAACAGAGTTCTATTCTCCATCTACTGTAGTGCAGCCATTGCAATATAATAACAACATGACAATGTATTTAAATGGAGTATTACTCCTGAAAAAAGTCTACTTGTGCAGCAAATGGAACATACAAACAAAAAAGGAATACCAGTTTGTCGACATAAAGATTTTCAACAATGATAAAAATGAAACTATCTAATACATCAGCTGAATTTATTTTTGTTTGTTTGTTTTTTTATTTATTTATTGATTGACATTTGTTAACCAGGTTAGTCCAGTTGAGCCAGGGGCCCATTTTCAATGGAGACCCGAGGAAAATTTCTCCAGAAAATTAACAATTGTTACAAAAGTTACAAATATATAATCAACAGAGAACATGTCTACTAGGAGGTAATAACATGACATAACATAAGTTTATTAACAGGTAACAAATCTATAAATATTAAATATTAAAAAAGACAGAGTATGAAATTTAGAGGACTACCATACATGAGGTCATTCCAATGTACAAAGAGTCAATAGTAATACAAGAAACTATTATTAGTTTTTTTGGTGCATTTAAAAACATAGGAAAAAAGAAGGAAAGTAACAGAAGGTGCAGGGTATATGAGGAAAAATAAATTATGTAGATAAGAAGGGAGAATAAGTCAGATAGGGGTTTGACACGGGCAGGACCACATCTTTTGTAGATAAAGTTTACGTTTTTGTTTGAACAGGTATTTTTGAGAGTGCTTCTTATAGTAAGAAGGAATAAGTTCAAAGCATGGGCTATGGAGTATAAAGGGACTTTCCAATGTTTTTATTGGGTTTGTAACTGTCAAGGAGGTGCTTGCTCATAGCACAGAGGTGGCATTGGGGGTTATAGTGGGACAGTAGATTAGAGATGGAGGGGCAGAAAGAGGGATGATTCAGGATAGAGTGTGCAATATGTAGTTGAGAAAGAAGTAGTTGTTTAGGGAATTCAGGCCATTGGAGTGTCTTAAGGGTGAAGCAGTGATGGGATTTGTATGGAAGATTGGAGGCAAATCTGGCTATTTTGTTATGTTTGCTCTAGTTTGGAGAGAAGAGATGTCTGAACATTAGTAAGATTGGGGCAGTGTAAAAAAGACAGGTTAGAAGGAGTGACTGAGCTAGAGAGGGATTGGAGGAGGGTGTAAGAAATTTTTGGTTGTGACGGAGAAGACCAGGCTTCTGGTGGGCTGTTTTTATACATTGTTGGATATGTATATCGAATTTTAGTTCATCATCCGTGATTACTCCAAGCAATTTGGTATGGGGTTCAGGTCTGATAGTGGTGCTGTTGAGGAAGGTGATAGAGAAGGCAGGTTTGTGCAGAGCAAGTGTTTTAGGAAGGAAGAGAAAGAGTTTCATTTTTTTTTGGATTTAGTATGAGTTGATTATCAAAAAGCCAGGTTTCGACAGAGAAGAAGGTATGTTGAGTGAGAGCAAGAAGTTCATGAATGCTGTGGGGAGAGATGATGAGTGGAATCTTCGGCATATTGTAGAAGTGATGAGAGGTTAGTAGCAGAGTTAAGTTTGCTATTGAAAATATTGAACAGGTGGGGGCCAAGGACAGATCCTTGAGGGACACCAGTGTTTACTGGGAGGAAAGGGAAGAGGACAGTTTGCCAGTGAATGGACTGCTGCCTGCCTGAAAGCTAGCTAGAAAACCAGTTAACAGAGGAGGTAGAGAGATGAATGTCAGAGAGTTTACTTAGAAATTTGGAATAGGAGACAGTATCAAAAGCCTTAGACAGATCAAGGAATAAACAGGAGACAAGCAAATTATTGTTGCGGGCTTCAGCTACCATTTGGGTGAAAAAGAGCAGCACAGTGGCTGTACTATAGTGGGGTCTAAAGCCGTGTTGGGTGGGAGTTAGGAGGTTGTCAAGAATGTGTTTTGATAACTGAGTATGGATGCACTTATAGGTTCATAGGTAGGTACTAGGCTATTGGCCCTAGGGCCTATATAAGCCTAGCCAAAAAGGTACCCTGGCTTTCACCACCCAAGGAAATTATTTTCCTGTGCTCCTGTCAAGCAGAGCCACAGAAGTTTTCCATGGGAAGAATTTACTATTTCCCATCCAATCATCAAAATTTTTCTTGAAGAGTGCTAATGAGGAGCTCTGTTTGACATAGATAGGTAGTCTGTTCCAGAGTATGGGAAGTCTCTGGGACAGGAATCTATCCCTCCAGCATGTTCTGTTTATTGTGGTGACAAGGTTTAGGTCCCTAGAGTGTGTAGCTCAGAGGGATTGAAATTTCTTTAAGTGGAGCATGTTCAACAACTCTGGGTTTGACATAGCTTTGTATGTTAGGCAGAGATCGCCTCTGAGTAGGCAATATGCGACAGAGTAAAGCTGGAGTTTTTTGAGCTGGTCTGCATAGGGCATCTATTTGAGGCCAGTAATCCTCTTTGTAAGGTATGTCTGTGGCCTTTCCAGTTGTTGTAGATGTCTTGAGAGGTACATACCAAAAAGGGTGTTGTACTCTATAATGGGTCTAATGAGTGCTGAGTAGAGGAGAACAATGACCTCTTTTTTTCTGGATGAGAAACCTTTTGTGATGAGGTGTGCCATGTGGAAGGATTTCCTGACCACTGTGGCAATGTGATTATCAAAGGATAGACTACTGTCCACCTGTGTCACATGGTCTCTAATGACACTTTTGGTGTTAAGTAGACTACCATCTATGTGGTAGTTCATGGGTACAGAGTTTTTATCAAAGGGGATGACAATGCAATTTTTGGCACTTAGCTTGAGGCCACGGGTTTGACACCAGGCATCTGTCTCAGTGAGGCCCTTTTGTAGGATGTCCACATCATTAGGAGTTTCAATTATGGCTCCTAGTTTGCAGTCATCTGTGAACTTAGTTAGCCAAAGACCTTCTGTGATAGCCTGTACTTCAGAGAAGTAGATACCAAACAGGAGAGGACCCAGGACTGAACCCTGTGGTACTCCACTTGTCACTGGTCTGAAGTCTAATTTGGACTCTGTTACTTTCACAGTGTGGGTTCTGTCAGTAATCCAGTTGGCAAGCCATCTTGTGACACAGGGATTTATACCTAGTTTAGTGAGTTTATCTATAATTCCAGAGTGGAGGGATGGTGTTGAATGCCTTGGCGAGATCTAAATAGGCCATGTGAACCACCTTACCCTCATGTATGGCTTTGGTGACTGCTTCAAAGAAGTCTATCAGGTTTAGGAGACATGATCTGCCTTTTACAAACCCGAACTGTGTGGGTTCCAAATTTTGGAGATCTCCAATGTCTTGTTTACGGGTTCCATGATGATACGTTCAATGGTTTTGCAGACCAGGCTTGTCAAGCTAATGGGGCAGTAGGTCCCGGAATCTGTTGTGGCTCTACCTTTGTGGAGTGGGATAACCATCACAGTGCACCATTCAATGGGCACAAAGCCTGAGGTGAGGCTATGACTGAACATGGTACTTAGATGGGGTGCCAGTTCATTCTGTAGTTCATGTAGAAGGCAGCCTGGGATGTTGTCAGATCCCATGGATGCTATGTTCTTGGCTTTGGAGAGTGAGTTTTGTACCTCTGCAGCCATGATTACAGGAACTTTTCATTCTTCAGGTATAGAAATAGGCCCATTAGGGGGTGGGGGGTAAAGTTAGCACTGAACCTATCTTCCAGGATGTTGGCAATATCAGTTGGTTCTGTATATTTAGTGCCATTGTGCTGTATCTCAGAGCAGTTCTGGGTGTTTCCATTGAGATTCTTGACATAGCTATGTAATGCTTTGTGGTTGTCTTTAGAATCAGTGGTGATTTTGTTTTCATAACTAGCTTTGGAGGATTTTATGAGGGATCTCAGCTTCTTACTTAGGCTGATCAGGGAGTTCCTCCAGTCATGGGATTTTACTCTTTTTTGCAACTGTTTCTTTCTTCTGTTGTAGAGTTTGTTTATGGCAGAAGACCATCAGATTGGCTTCCCTTTTTTTGGAGTATAGCATCTTGGTTCTGTTAGGGATAGCACAATCCATGCACTTGTGTAAGTGTTTATAAAGTGCATTTGTGTAGGATTCAGCAGTCATACCTCTATTGCCCATCTGCATGGGTGTCGTGAAGTTTGCCACTTCTGTCTTAAGAAGCGTGAAGTTGGCTTTGGAGAAATATTTTAAGGTTGTTTCCCCTAATGGGGGGGGGGGGTGTGGATGTCTAGGGTGATTAGCTTGTGGTTGGATCTGACCAATGAGGAATTGACATCTGGTGTGGAACACGGTCGCCCATGTTGGTGATAAACAGGATATTGCTGTCCCTGGTGGGGGTGTGGATAAGTTGATCCAAGGCATTGTAATTTATGAATTCCAGAAAATGTTGAGCAAAAGAGTTGGTACATGAGTAGTTTTCCTAGTTAATAGTGGGGTAGTTGAAATCACCCATTATCAGGATGTTGGGTTGTACCCTAATATTTTCCAGTGTATCAAGAAAAGAGGAATGGGAATCCTGGGCCATGGCGGGGGGTCTGCAGCAAGCTACAATCTGGATTAAGGTCTTGCCCAGAGTTAGTTGAATTTGGATAATCTCGGATGCATTATGCTGAACAACTAGCTTGGAGGTGTGGATATCTTTAATGAATATGGACATGCCTCCGCCTTTAGTGTTTTGGTCCGGGTTAGGTGGCCAAAAGGTGTGGTATGAATTATAGCCTGGTAATGCAGGGGTGCTCTCTGGAGCTTTGAACCAGGTCTCTGTCACTGCACAGATGTCGATGTTCTCCATTTTAAGGAGTGCCTCAAGTGAGTGCATTTTGAGGATTAGACTTCTAGCACTGAGTAGCATTACCCTCAAATTTTGCTTGCTTGTACCTGTTAGGTGATGAATTTGTCATTTGAACCTTACCTAAAAAAAGGCACTACAGGGGTGGCAAGAGCCTTTACCAGTATCCGGAATCCCAAGGGCAACAGGTGCAGGCTATCTTTGGCAAAGCATCATGGTCTGTCGATCATGTCATCCCAGGCAGACAGATACTGGATTCCCTTAGAATGACACCAGAAGCTTAGCCAATTTCTGAAGTCAATCATTTTGTCCTTGTACTGTGGTATCATTCTGGGTGATGGCAGGATGTTACTCAGGGCTAGCGTCATACCTGCCTAGGCTACAAGATCGGACAGCTCCTCCATGTCTCTTTTCATGTAGTCCAGGGAGGTACGTCTCAGGTCATTCACAACAACATGGACAATGACAGAGTCATATTTGTACTTGTTGTGGAGTGACCTGAGTGCGTGCATTATGTGGCAGATCCTGGCACCTGAAAGGCAGCTGACAGTAACTTTTTCCTTATTTAGCCTGGTGAGTGGAACATCAGTGTGCCTGACTATAGAGTCACCTATGACTAGAGTGGGTACATTATGCCTCATGGGCTGTAGTTGAGTGGCACACTGAGTTTGTGGGCTATGTGTCATTCGGGTTGTGTTGGGGCTGGAGGTTGCTTGCATTTCTGCTTTGGAGGTCTCGGTTGTTTGGGCAGATTTTTATTGAGAGCCTTCGTGAATGTAGGCGTGTGTTTTGTGCTTCTATGTGTGTGTTTTGGTGGTGTAGGTTTTGAGGGACCAAGTGATGAGTGTGGTGTGGTGCAAGTGTCTACCTTCTCCTCTTAACTGTCTAGTCCAGTCTTCGGTGAAGACAGCTTTGCTTCCAGTTTGGCTATAAAAGTGCATCTCTCACAGGTTGTAGTGTAGGGTGGTAGGAGGAGAGGGTTGTCTGTGTACATGAGGCAACTGCTGCGTTGCCCCAAGATGCCCAGATTCATCAGGTAGACAGGAGAAAACACCGGGAGCTGACCTTTAGACATGCCTGGATAGGTGCTTATTTATGAAGTACTAAAAACTGTTTTCCTCTAGACAAGTAAGGAAAGATGAGTGCTGTAGTAATTTGTAGCTTATTTAGTGCTTACAACAAGTTCTGAACATGTGCCGAGGTCAAAGAAACAGATTTGAGTGCTAAAACTAAAAAGCTGGCTAGCTGCAAAGGAAAATTTGAAGAGCAGATTTTATGGTGCCAGGAATAGTTTAACCCTTGTTAAGTGTGGTGGGGGGGGCTCAGGAGCTTACAAACAGTCCTGGATACAGAAAATCTGTATATAGACTAGACTTGTTACAGAAAAGGGGAAACAAGCTTAGAATTATTTTTTCAGTAAAGTGGAAATGAAGAAAGCTGGAACAGAATTTAATTCAAGGTTAAGAATCTGAGTGGGATGGCCTTCAGAAATGTTCTCTATTTGATGGAATGAACTAATGACACTAGACTGGGAGGAGTGTCACTGATCAAATATACAGTATGGGTGGGCAACTGCAAAGCCACCAAGTATAAGAACACCACAACAATAGGGAGGGGGGTTGGAAACTATTACAGCTACTAGCTGTAGCCACTAAATGAAAGTTTTAAACAGATCAAGGAGCAAGCAGACTCTAGAGAATTCTTTTAACTGCAAACAGACTAGACTAGAACACAGAAACCTCAAAAAAATCAAAGAATGCACAGAAAAGCACAGCTAGAGCACTCACAAACAGAAAATACAACTCTCAGTATGAAAAAGCAGTTTACAGTTAATTCAGTAAATATGCAATTAGAGTAATGAAACAGTATCTAGCAATGAAAAATACAGTTACAGTATAAAACAGTACATAAATGCAATGAAACAGTAAAAAAAGCTTTATAACAGTGCAAAATGTAGTAGATTAACTGTATAGCACAATTATAAGCGTTACGGAAGTGCAATTCAATGAAATAAGTGTAAGAAATAACTTACCCTGCTCTTGGAATCTTAAGGAATTTCTACTTAGTTTCAGTAATGAATTACCATCCACAGCCTGATAAATACCTTTCCAGGATTTTGGATAGGGGGAACAAGATAGCAATGGGTCTGAAGTTAGAAGGATCAGTAGAAGTTCCACATGTGTGGGACATGGGCTTCAGAAATGGAATGATTGATAAGTATAGAGACAGGATATGCAATAGACTGTGCATCAAATTTAAGAAAGTAGGGGGGTAGTTGGTCAGTGGGGGGCAAGGATTAAGTTTATTTAGGAGAGATTTAATAAAGGAAGTGGGAACTGGTTGGGAAGTGAAAACAGTGGGGAGGATTTTGTTATGGGGTGATGGAGGGGTTGAGTTAGAAGTACTATTTTGTTTAAATTTTTGGATTGTTTCTATGAAATAGTTGTTAAGGAGAGTGGCAGTTTCAGTATCAGTGTTGCATGGAAAGGGGTTGGGTGTACATGGGTTGCCAGGGTGAAGCTGGTTATTAATGGTAGTCAAGAATTTCTTTGGATTTTTAAGTGGGCTATATTGGCTAGAGCAAAAGAAGGCTTTCTTATCTTTGTTGACTAGTATTTTGGTCATGATTCTCAGTACTTTGTATCTTTGAAGAAGGAGAGAGGATTTGCTTTTAAGTCAGGATTTCCAGGCACCATTTCTTTTGTGCATAATGGAGTGGGTTTGTTTTGTGAGCTTGTGGGCAAAGTTAGATTTAATTCTGAGTTTTCTATAAGGGGGAATTGAGTCTAGTGTCTCAAGGAAAATTTTACTGAAGGATTCTACTGCCTCACTGAGAGGGAGGTGATACAGGAATGACCATTTAATGGATCTGGATGCATGATCTTTGGGTGAATGTTGGGTGAATCCATGAATATAGGTAGGGGAGTGTTCGCTTAAAGAGTTAGGAAGTACGCCAAGGTTGTGATAATGGGTAGGATGTGAGGTATGGATCCAGTCAAAGATAGGTCCAGGTAAGGAGTTTTTGTTAGTTCGAATAGGGAAAGATATGTTTGGTGAAATCTATGAAGATTGAGACTGTGAGTAGGGGATGAGGTAGACAGTTTAGACCAGTTTATGTTAAAATCTCTGAGTATAATGGTTTATAAGGGACATATTGAGTGAGCCAAGAGAGAAAGTTCTTTAGGACAGAAATATTATCACAGCGGGTATGTATATGGAGACTAAAGCAATTTTTTTGTGAGGGTTAAGGTGACAGTTGATGAAAAGAATTTCTGCAGGTGTAAAGCTAGAAACAGAGATAGAGAGTGGGGAAAGGTTAATTTGATCTGAGTAGAGGATGGAACCCCCAACCATCTTGTTGGTTCTGAGTGAAAGATGTTGTAGACAGGAGGTAAGATTTCTGTAATAAGGATGTGAGGAGTAGTGTTTGAAATCCAACAGTGAAGTTCTGTTATCTTATTAACCATGCTTTGAATATTAATAGAGAAGACTTTTAGTGATTTGGGTGACAGAGTGTTGGTATGAAGAGGTAGGTGAGGGGGAGAAGCTTGAGTTGAGATTTTGTGAAAGGTAGAGGCAGGTGGTCATGAATTGGGGTGGATGTCCCCACCCAAGAAAAGTGTGTCAAAGAAATTGAAAAGATATGTGAGCAGGTTCAGTGTAGTATGATGTCTTTGTTTTAGAGTAGTGGAAAGAAATGAATTTGAAAAAAATAGCAATTCTGAAGAGGTCAGAGGGTGAGATGGGAAAGAGAGATGGAAAGATAAGATTTAGGTGAGAGGTACTGTGAGTGCTGAAAGAAAAGGGAAGAGTAGGTGTAGGTGATTGCTAAAGTGGTGTATGGTAAGAGGTTGTTAGTGAAAGGAAGAAAAGAAAGGTAGCAGAAAGAGAGGCCACATGTTGAGAAATGTGTAGAGGATGAAAAAAGAGTGGGAAATACAGAGGTGAAAAGTACTGTGCACCCGTAGGGAGTATTGAGAGGTATGTGGGGTTACTTAAAAGATAAGGGAACAAGATTATGGCAAGGAAGGATGTTAAAGGGAGGGACAAAGGTAGGTAGTGTGACAGAAAGGGGAGTGTGATGGGCAGGTAACAGAAGGGAGCAGGAGTTAATGGATTGGTTAGAGGAAAGAAAAGGGTGTGGTATGGATGGTATAAATGTAATGAATGTGGGGGTGGGTGGGAATGGGGCCAGGGTAGGGGAGTGGAGTGAGCCAGAGCGAAGGTTGAATGGAGTGGGTAGGACCAGGTCAATTAAAGTGCTAAACAGAAAAGAAAAACAATCAGGCAAACAGTAAAGGAGGTTTTAAAGAAGAGAAGTGGGAAAACACTTGAAGCACTTTAAAAAAAGTAGTAAGAAGGAGAAGTCAGTGGTCTACAGAGTTTACAGTGGATAAGAGAAGCAAAAAAAGAAGTGTCTGCTAAGTGCTGCTAAAAGGGAAATAAAGGAGTTAAGCTATTAGAGTACAAGATGGTAGGGGAATGTTTGTTGCAGTGAGGGCTATGTAAAGAAGGACGTAGAATGGGGTGGTGATGTACAAGCAGCCATTACAGAACTGAGCAGGGCAGGACAACAGTTAAATTAACAACAGTTTGTACAAACAGACTTTTAAGAATATATTTTGCCTTTTCAGTAAGGTATGTACATACATTTACTCTCTTTCTTGGCTTTGTCTTGGTAGAAGTTCTGGACCCCAGGAACCACGGTTTTACCAGACCACTTCACCTGACGAGACAAGCAGCTACACCAACGGGATTTGAAAAATGGCTCGTGTAGCTTACAAAAGCTAGGTTAGGCTGTTATAGGTCTTGTGGGGGGGGGATGACACAATAAATCAGAAAAAGTGGTGGATATCCAAAAGTATGATGAAAAGGGCTGGCCCTGATTAGGCTGTAATTGGTCTTGTGGGGGGACGGAGAGGATCAGACTAGACCAGAAAAGTGGTGGACAGCCAATAATATGATAAAACGGGCTGGCCTTGATTTCACAGATGTGCAAGTCTACAGAAGCAATCAGAAAAGGCAGTAGGTGATCTGGACTTGCTTGTTTTGCATACCTTTCTTATTGAAATAAAATAAACCACTTTTACCAAGGAGTATGTGGGATTTAGGAAGACCAGAATTTATAGGAGAAAGGGTTTAGTAGTAGGAGAAAAACAGCAGGGTTTACAAATAGGTAAAACAGCATATAAAGACAGACTGTTGTTAAACGTACAGAATGGGGGGGGGCTAATGTTCTGAAAGAATCAGGAAAAACAGTAGGTATAAATAAAACAGAACTCATTGGATTACACAGAGCAGGCAACACTTTAATAAAAAAATAAAAAAGTAAGCACTTTCGCAGAGTCCTCTCTGCTTCGTCAGACATATCATAACAATTATAGCATTGTTTAAATAGTAGTGCATCATGGTACTAACCAATCAGTTCCATGTTAAAATTAATACACCAATTACAAATAATACACATGATATAAGTATAAACATATAAATATAATATAAAATATAAACACATTTGTAAATTATCTAAAAACATTTGATAAAAGTTATGAGATGTTAAATTATAATAAATATATCATATAGAAAATAATAAATAATCTGAAGCATCAGTGCTTCAAAGCTCTATTTCTAAGGAATGGTTTTAGGGAAACCTTACAGTTTAGTCGAGGCGGTCTATCTGCTTGGAACTTAATAATCCATTCCTGTTCCAAGGCTTCAGTACTATTAATTATATTTCCACCGCTTTTATTTTTACGAACTATATGGAGAACCAAGAACTTAAAGCTATGTGTAGCTCCCTCTTTCATCACATGCATTGCTAATGCATTACTTTCTTTATTATTTCTGATGTCTCTCTTATGTTCGAGAATCCCATCCTTTTGTAATCGATTTGTTTTGCCTATACAATAGGCAGGACATTTCGTACAAAAACTGAAGTATACTATATTCCCAGTGTAGCAGTCAGCATAAAAATGTGTATCAATAGAAAAACCTCTAGAAGGATGTGTATACTGTCCACCACCAAATATAAATGGACATGCCGTACATCTCCTACAGGCAAAAGTACCCATCCTATCAGACCGCACATAACTAGAGCCATCTATCTTTCTGTAACACAATTGTCTTTTAACAGACTTATTATTCTTAAAAGAAAAGGATGGTGTATCTCCTATCACTCCATCAAGTTCTTTTACACTAGATAGGATACCCCAATTATTTTTAACTATGTCACAAACTATATTAATATTACTTGCAAAGGTCAATGGTACACGCAGCACATTGCTCTCTAAATTTATTGTTGTGCTTGGAGTTATCGTAGCATTCTCATTATTTATAGCTGGATAATTTGCATTATTTCTTCTCTTTCTGTTATAGTATGGTTTACACTTCCTTCCCTTTCTTTCCAAGCTAAATCAATCTGCCTTTCAATATCTCTCACTTTATATCCCCTTTCACTAAGTTCATGCTTAAGTAGAGTAAGTGCTTGACGTAAGGTGGCTTCATCATTATGTAACCGCATGCAGAGGACTATCTGTCCTTTTAAGACATTAGCTTTGGTGTATCCAGGATGCATACTACTATTATGTAGAACATTAATTTTTCTAATAGGTTTCCTATATAGTGAAGTGAAAATGAGTTCAGGGGCATCTCTTTTAACTTTCACGTCTAGGAACTCAATTTCTCTTTTAGAATACTTATAACTAAATTTCAAAAAATAGAGTAATAGTATTAATATAATTTAAGAATTGTTTAAGGTGAACCTTTTCAGGCTTGTTGGCTGTTGGTGAATTTGTCCTCAGAGGAGTGTTTTAGCAGTGACTTGTTTGTTGTTTTTTTGGCTTTCTTGGTCTTTTCCAGCCCTCCTGCCCCCCGCATAAAGCAGCCTTTTAGCCGATTGCTTGATTGTGCAGCTGGGAGTTGCTACTGTTACACACTTGCACACTAGGGCAGGTTTTAAAGTTGTTTAAACTATAAGTCCTAAAGTCCAAGTCCACTCTTTTCATTTTCCCTTTCCTTTACCTTCCTATAACTATACTCTAATTCTTAATCAGCGTATCTATAAATTAAAAATCATCTCTCCTTGAGACCAAGCAGACTATTCTCTATCTGTTAAACGTGTCCACTGCACCTATTACCTTTTACGGCACTCTTGTCCATAGATTTACCCCAATAGTACCCACCCCATTCTCCCCCCATTTCTCGTCCCCCACGCCCCCGAATCTTTTTAGTTTTTTTTGTCTATTCCTTCTAGCATGTCGAGGATCAGCCGCTAGTGCTCTCAATATCTCAGCTGGATTGGACTTGGATTCACAATTGTACGTTACACACAACTCAAAACTCATCAACCCACATCCTCTCCTCACCTTACAAAAATACATGCAGATGCGCACTCTGGCGGCCAAACTGGACTCAGAGCTCTTCAACATACTCAGGGCAAGAACAGTCACATGGCAGTCAGGACTACACACACAATAGACCCAGTCTCACACACAAGACACACTTACAGCTTAAAATAATAATCAAACACACAAAGACACAACACACAAAGAATCAAAAATCTCAACCAAAAGCACCCAACCAAACAAAGCAGACACACCCAAAACAACCACCTCAAGACAGTCACAGCACACAACACACACACAGACACTAGCACAGAGGTCACACAGTGTCAGACAGCATCAGAGGCCCCATTTCCAGCCAGACACACACTAGTCATTGGTGACTCCACTCTGGGATCGCGAACTGCCACGCTTCACCAGACTCAGACAAGGTAAGGGTCACATCCTGCTGCCTAGAATCCGCCACATAGTACTACATAACGACGCACTCTCAGTCTCATGAGCACAAATATGATTTCCTCAGTCATTGTCGCCGCTGGTGTAGCGACCTGAGGCTTGACATCTCTGGACTACATGAAAGAGACATTGAGGGAGCGAGATCTCTGATTATGTAGACAGGTATGACCCTGACCTTGAGCAGTATCTTGTTCGTCAGCTCGATGATGACACACAAAGACAAGATGATCAATACAGACAACCTGCTTGCACATTTTACCATGAATTGTCGGATCTGGTGGGAGTCTGCCTGATGACAGTGTGATGCTGGGCAAGATGACAAGGCCGTGGGACAAGCCACGCTGCTTCACCTGGAGGACGGATATTGGGTGTCAGGCCTGGGACTCCCCATAGTGCCTTTTTTAGAGGCCCCACTCAAATGTGTCACCTGTAGAAGGGCGAATCAAAAAAAAAAAAACTACCACCCTGTAGATGCTGTAGCTTGGACAAACTAAAACCTCAAATGCCTGAAGCCAGAAGTCTCTATCTCTCATGGCACGAGTAGTATCGCCCTTCTCAAAATGGAGACAATCAACCTTCAAAGTGTGACAGAAACCTGGTTCAAGGCCCGCTCCACACCCCAGCGCAAGAACATTGTTTTACAACATATCATGCTCGGTATCCATAAAGGAACTCAAAGCACTCAAGAAAGGAGGGGGGGGTACTAGAGGGGATCAAGGACACCCCAACGTCAAGACCATACTGCAAGACTTCACAATCCCTAATGCAAAGGTGCAATTACTTACCGGCAAGAGAGAACCTACCATCAAAGGAACCTCTGAAAGCCCCCAATTATCACAAGGAACAATAACCTCACATCCAAGTGACTTCAATTACCCTATGATAGGGATACCTAAATACAACTGGCAACATCATACTAGGTGACTCACCTGACTGGGAATATCAGAAAACAACTAAACTGCAAAAACACCCTAGCCCCATCAGACTGAAACCATAAAACTCACATGCCATCATCATCAGCCGACCACCACTTCTAAGAGGATAAATATACTCATGATCTCCCCATCATCACGCAAAAATTGAGCACAAAACTCAACATCAAAACATCCCACCCCACCCTGAAATGCAGGACTGCATGGAAAGACTCAAAGGTCCCCAAAACACCCCCAGACTAAATGTGCAGACCACAGTAAGAACTTTAAGCGCACGAGCTCCACACAAACAGTACTCAAAGTGGTCACTAATTAAAATGCCAAAAAAATGGGCGTGAAAACAGTACTGGCAACCTGAATCAACAAAAAAAAACCTCTACCAAGGTACCAAAGAGTGTACAGATAGAGAGAAATAAGCCAAAAAAAGAAAGACAATACCAATAAGGAGGCTACAGTTAAGAGCTCAAAAATCATAAACAAAATCAACAACAAAAGAAAGAAGCTAAAAAAACTAAGAGCTCAAAAATCCTTCAAAGGTACATACTTATTGAAAAAATTAAGTAAAAAAAAAAAGAGCTCTTTGCTCAAATCATCCAAAGCAGAGAAACCCGGGAGGAACTCCCAGATATGCTCAGAAACTAGTTCAAACTTCTTTTATCTATAAAGTAGGATGTGCTGGAGGAAATACCTGGTGACATGCTCAGAGCTAACTCAAAATGACCAAGTGATTACTGAGTCTTATACCAAACGATCACAACAGGGTGGCGACATCTCCAGCTACCAGTGAGAACTGCTCTCCAGGAGAAATATCTATACCATTTGTGGGACCCCCCAAACAGAGGTGCTTCAAGGGAGAACTGCACTCTCCTAGGAGCAAAAAAGACAACAGCATGCACCCAGTTCCGATTTTGTCCCCGGCTGTGTGCTGGAGCATTTTCTCAACTGTGGTACCACTCACACTCAGGCGTGCAAAGCCACCGACCCACGACCCTCCGATATTTAGCTCCAGGCATGACTGCAACTGTGGTTCGCTACAATCACAATCATAATGTCCCTATGAAAAAAGACACATCGAATTTGCAACCTTCACATCAAGATGGGTTGCAACTGGCTGAAGGCAGATCATGCCGCCAGAGCAGATAAAGACATGTCAGATTTTGCAGAAGTCTGAAGAGAAACTAGTTTGGCTTCAGTCCTGCTAGATCATGATCAGCTAACTTACTAACCTACACATCACAGTCAGGTTGAAAATTGATGCTGGAAAGGCAGTCCAACATCACAGAGAAAACACAAACTTGACAGAGGACGAGAACCCACAGGGTTCACAATCATTGGGCTTATGTCAGCTTTTAAATGTCGCTGTCAATGGTGAGAGCCAAAGCAAACTGGCTCTCCACTCCTTTGCCACAGGCTTTCAGCCCCTACAGCCAAAAGTACAGGGGGCCCTGTGACAAGAAAAGTCCCATCAGACTGCCTGTCCTCATACACCAAAAAACATCATCTACACTTCTTCCGGCACAAGCAGTCTCACAGAAGTTATATCTACAAAGCCAGAGAGTATCTGCAAAAGGGATACTATAGTAGAAACATCAGTGGACACAGATCAAACAAGGTTACACCTCCAAAGCAGAACACCATAACTGGTGCCAGCATAGTAGTCCCAAAAGACAAAGGCCAAAAATGGATGAGTAGTCCCTTCCACCAAACAAGGTTACCCTAGACACCAAATAGGCTGCCCTCTCATGGAGACAGAAGAAGTTATCAGGGATTATCATCTAGAGGTGACCTTCTCCCAGTTACCCACCCATGTCAAACCCCTAGTTGATGATTTCTTCTACATTGCCCACCTCGGAAATGCCCGCAGCCCGAGGATTCTAGATCAAGGAGGTCCCATGCTCCCTTTACACTTACAGAACTCAGACAAAATATTGAGATTCATCACCCAAAGACTCGCTACTCTGACCACAAATCTGCAGCAGCTGGGGAGGCCACATATGGCCCTCACATTTTAAATTGTCACCATCTCTCAACGGAGATATGCTTATACCGACTGAAACCCCCTCATCATCTATTCAGTCAGGGAGCAACTCAGAGGTGACCTTTGCTATGCATACAAGGCCATGTCAAGACAAGATTGAACATTATCATGCCACAGCAAAAAGATGTAATCTACAAAACGTTTATACCAAATAATGGATTTAGTGAAAACATTGCCTGTGAGGATATTATCTGTTTCCCACTGCACTAAGGATATGTTGGCCTAGCTACTGGCACAAGCTGTGCCCATAGCTACGCCAACCTACTGCATAAAATATCTGTCACCAAATATAAATATATTATTTTCTAAAACAATCTCCAGTAGTGTACAGATCAGTATAATTTTATTACCCTCAGTGCCTCTCCTAACAAGTAGTTCTCTAAAATTTTCTATTCCCCAAGTATGGGGGATCACTGTAAACAATGACTCTATATCGAATGTCACCAACCAACATGGATCATCTATTGCCTCAAAATGTATACTTAAATCATTTAAAAACTCTTTAGTGTCTAATAAAACAGTGGTACGCTTATTTAAAATAGGATGTAGATTTTTTTTATATAAATCGATAATGGCTCAGTTGCCCATCCTCGGCTTGATACTATAGGCCGCATAGGTGGATTCATTAGGTCCTTATGGATTTTAGGCAAACCATATATTATTGGGACCACTGGAAAATCTGTTTTAAAATACTCAAAAAGTTGCTCAGAAATCATTCCTGTTATCAATAAGTCAAACAGTAACGCCTGTAATCTATCTATCAAAGCTTTCATATTGGTAGGGGAAATCTCACAATAAATATTAGTATTACTTAAATGTGTCCGCATATTGTCAATATATATATATATCTCTAGCTAATATAACAATTCCTCCGCCTTTATCGGCAGGGCGAATCTCAATACTATTCAGGTGTTTGAAGTCAACAAGTGCTTGCTGTTCAAGGCTAGACAAATTATAAAAAAACATTAGTCCCTCCTTCAGCAAGTTTACTCCTAAGTTGTTTTTCACAAATATCAACAATCAAACCAATCCCAGGGTTACTGGGAGGAACAAAAGCAATAGGTTTTTTTAAAACATTCTATGCAGTAGTTTCACAATGAAACAAAGTTTTGAGATTTAATGTCCTGCTAAATAGTTTAAGTTCTTTTATTACATTGAATATTTTTACAGATTACTGTTTTTACAATTTAATATATAAAGCACTTTGTCTATTCAGTATCTTCACAAATCCTTATCTGTTTAAAAACTTTCATTTGTCTCTCTAGTTCTTGCTGTCTGTAGGCTATTGTGTAAACTGAAACATCTCCTCTGTGTAATTATCTCTTGGCTAGTGGGGGCTGGTTCTTTTGTGTTCTTGTAAAAAAAAAGTTTCTGTCTTTTGCACACAGTGCAGACTAGAGAGGTTGTTGACTGCAACTGAGCTTCAAAATATAAGTATCTTGATTTTTTGAATATTTTTACAGATTACTGTTTTTACAATTTAATATATATATAAAGCACTTTGTCTATTCAGTATCTTCACAAATCCTTATCTGTTTAAAAACTTTCATTTGTCTCTCTAGTTCTTGCTGTCTGTAGGCTATACTTGGTGGCTTTGCAGTTGCCCGCCCCTACTGTGACACACCTCCCAATCTAGTGTCATTAGCTCATTCTGCTTAATACAGAGAGAACATTTGATAAGGCCTTCTGTTCTGTCCTTCTCAAACATTTTGGAAATATACAGTATATTATTTGTTATAACTGCATTTGCTATAACTGATTTAAGTATTTTTTTTTCTGGCTTTTTGATTATTTACTGCTTAGCAACTGCATTTTAGCCTGTTTATACAGCTCTGCATTCTATTTAAACTGTTTTTGTGTTGATTAACTGTTTTGCACTTTTAAAAAGTTAGTTGTTGCTTAATTTTACCTGTAGGCTAACACACTCAAGTGTGCTAGCCGCTTAAAAGCATTTATAGCATTTACTGTCTGTTTTCTGCAAAAAAAAAAAAAAAAAAAAAATCTTGTTTTCCCGCCTTACTGAACTAGAATAGTCCAGTTTTCAGAGTTTGCTGATCTCTGGGCTTTGTCTTGGTTCCTGTGCTATTCCATATCCTTATTTGGATAAAAGGAAGTGTCTTTGTTCACCAGTGGGAGTGGGGAGCACTGAGTGGTCTATTTGTCCCTAGAGGAGTGGTTCCAGCCAGAAACTTGTAGTCTATTGGCCATTTTGGGTCAATTCCTAGCTCTTTTCAGCCCCCTGTAATAAAGCCCGCTTTAGCGTGCTTTTTCGCTTGTATTCAACTCAGCACAGCTCCTCGTGGTGTCCTGCAGAGTTCTACAAGCAGCAGAGAGCAAAAGAGTGACTTTTTCCTGATTTAAGTATTTTTTTCTGGCTTTTTGATTATTTACTGCTTAGCGACTGCTTTTTCGCCTGTTCATACAGCTCTGCATTCTATTTAAACTGTTTTTTGTGTTGATTAACTGTTTTGCACTTTTAAAAAAGTTATTTGTTGCTTAATTTTACCTGTAGGCTAATACACTCAAGTGTGCTAGCCGTTTAAAAGCATTTATAGCATTTACTGTCTGTTTTTCTTCTGTTTTCTGCAAAAAAGAAAAAAAAATCTTGTTTTCCCGCCTTACTGAACTAGAATAGTCCAGTCTTCAGAGTTTGCTGACCTCTGGGCTTTGTCTTGGTTCCTGTGCTATTCCATATCCTTATTTGGATAAAAGGAAGCGTCTTTGTTCACCAGTGGGAGTGGGGAGCACTGAGCGGCCTGTTTGTCCCTAGAGGAGTGGTTCCAGCCAGAAACTTGTAGTCTATTGGCCATTTTGGGTCAATTCCTAGCTCTTTTCAGCCCCCTGTAATAAAGCCCACTTTAGCGAGCTTTTTCGCTTGTATTCAACTCAGCACAGCTCCTCGTGGTGTCCTGCAGAGTTCTACAAGCAGCAGAGAGCAAAAGAGTGACTTTTTCCTGATTTAAGTATTTTTTCTGGCTTTTTGATTATTTACTGCTTAGCGACTGCATTTTCGCCTGTTTATACAGCTCTGCATTCTATTTAAACTGTTTTTTGTGTTGATTATCTGTTTTGCACTTTTAAAAAAAGTTATTTGTTGTTTAATCTTATCTGTAGGCTAACACACTCAAGTGCGCTAGCCGTTTAAAAGCATTTATAGCATTTACTGTCTGTTTTTCCTCTGTTTTCTGCAAAAAAAAAAAACAAACAAAAAAAAAAATCTTGTTTTCCCGCCTTACTGAACTAGAATAGTCCAGTCTTCAGAGTTTGCTGATCTCTGGGCTTTGTCTTGGTTCCTGTGCTATTCCATATCCTTATTTGGATAAAGGGAAGCTTCTTTGTTCACCAGTGGGAGTGGGGAGCACTGAGCAGCCTATTTGTCCCTAGAGCAGTGGTTCCAGCCAGAAACTTGTAGTCTATTGGCCATTTTGGGTCAATTCCTAGCTCTTTTCAACCCCCTGCTATAAAGCCCGCTTTAGCGCGTTTTTGCGTGATTTAGCGCGGAGTTGCCCATAGAGCACCATCGGGCAGCGCCGGTTAAACAAGGTTAAACTATTTCTGGCTCCGTAAAGTCTGCTTTTCAATTTTTCCCTTAGAACTTCTCTACTTGCAATCTAAACAGTCTATTCTCTATCTCAAAAGCTCAGCACTTGTTCCTAAAGCATTTTTATATAGGTAAAGCTCAGCACTTGCTCCTAAAGCATTTTTATATAGGTAAAAGTACTTGTATACTAAACAAAGTACTACATTAGCCTAGAATCCCCTTGAGTACCCATTTCCCTATAGGTCCCTTCTGACTCAGTTACACAGCAAACTTTTTCACTTTTTCTAGCATGTCGAAGGGTCAGTTGCTAGCCTCCTCTCCTGTTCAGCTGGTAAATCTGGGCATCTTGAGGCAATGCTACAATTGCCTCATGTACACAGACAACCCACTCCTTCTCCCACAAAACACAAATACATGTGAGAGATGCAACTATATAGCCAAACTGGAGGCTGAGCTCTCTCAACTCAGGACTGGCAAGACCAGACAGGAGGAGAAGGAAACCACGCACACCACAAACCCAGTTTCACATAGAACTATCACAACTGCAAAACAAACACATAAACACACAAAGACATACTCGGAGGCACTGATCAAAATCTACCAAAACTACAGAGGCCTCCAAAGCAGACACCCAAGCAACTGCCACCTCAAGACATAAGACATGCAACACATAGTTCTCAAAGTCAGTGTGCTAAACAGTCACAGCCCTTAAGGCCAAACACAATGCCAGACACACTTGTTATAGGTGACTCCATAGTCAGACACACTGGCGTCCCACTCACCAGACTGAACAAGGAAAAGATCACAGTAAGCTGCCTGTCAGGCGCTAGAATCCGCCACATAACACAAGCACTCAGGTCACTCCACAGCAAGTACAAGTATGACTCAGTCATTGTCCATGCCGGTGTGAGCGACCTGAGACATACCTCCCTGGACTACATGAAAAGAGACATAGAGGAGCTCTCAGATTATGTAGCCCAGGCCGGTATGACCCTGACCCTGAGCAGTATCCTACCCTCACCAAGAATGATGCCACAATACAGAGACAAAATGATCAGCTTTAATAATTGGCTTAATTACTGGTGTCATTCTAAGGGGATCCAATGTCTGTCTGCCTGGGATGACATGCTTGACAAGCCACGCTGCTTTGCAAGGGATGGCTTGCACCTGTCACCCCTGGGCTTCCGGATATTGGCAAATGCTCTTGCCACCCCCATAGTGCCTTTTTTAGGCAAGGCTCAAATGATAAACCTACCGCCCTAGAAAACAAAAATGGAGAAAAACTAAGGGTAATACTGCTCAATGCCAGAAGTCTAAACCTCAAGATGCACGCCCTCGAAGCCCTCCTCAGTATGGAGAACATCGATGTCTGTGCTGTGACTGAAACCTGGTTCAAGGCTCCTGAGAGCACCCCAGCACTATCAGGTTATACCTCATATAATGCGTTCCGGCCCCAAAATCCGGACCGAACCACAAAAGGAGGGGGGTATCCATATTCATAAAGGATACCCACACCTCCAGGTTAGTGGCATCGCACAAAGCATCGGAGACCATCCAGGTGCAATTAACCATAGGTAAAACTGCCCTGCAGTTTGTAACATGCTACAGACCACCTTCTCAAACTCAGGAAACCCACACAGCCTTCCTGAAGACACTGGAGAGTATGAATGTCTCTCCAAACACCATCATATTGGGTGACTTCAACTACCCAAACATAGACTGGGAACATTACTCAAGCCCCAACACCCTAGCCCAAAGGTTCCTTGAGTTCATAAACTCAAATGCTATGGAACAACTAGTCACCATACCCACAAGAGGAGAAAATATACTAGACCTGATCATCACAAACATGGGGAGAAAATGCTCCACACCGGAAGTATATCCCTCATTGGTGAGATCAGACCATAAATTAATCTCACTGGAGATCCACATCCCGCCCCCACCCCCCAGCAAAAAAGACCACAGTGAAGAACTTCTCAAAAGCAAACTTCACACTTCTTAAGACTGGAGTGCTATCCTTCAATGCCCCCGAGCCAGTGGAAACCACAACCCACACTGCTGAAACCCTTACAAATGCCTTCTACGAGCACCTCCAGGAATGTATGGATCAAGCAATCCCTAATAAAATCAAGACCCTTTCCACCAAAGGCAGGCGCCCGGTCTGGTGGACTCCATCCATAAACAAACTCTACAACAAGAGGAGAAAGCTACTACATGACAGAGCAAAATCCCTAAAAGGGAAGGTATCTCTGATCAATACTAGCAAAAAACTACGATCACTCATAAAATCATCCAAGGCCAACTTTGAGAAAAAAATCGCTAATGACACAAAAGACAATCATAAAGCCTTCTTTAGCTATGTTAGAAACCTGGGTGGAAACTCCCAGATATGTTCAGAATTAGTCCAAAATGATAAAAAAATCACTGAACCCACAGACATTGCCAACATACTGGCAGACAGGTTCAGTGCAAATTTCTCCCTCCCCCCCAAAAGGAGAAATATCTATCCCACCAGAGTCTAGCCTCCCAAACATCTCAGATGCCCAGGTGAGAGCTGCTCTCTCTAAAGCAAAAACACAGCATCAATGGGACCAGACGGTGTCCCCGGCTGTGTGCTACACGAACTCAATGAGGAACTAAACCCACACATAAGGCTGCTGTTTAATCTTAGCCTTACTACAGGATACGTGCCCAAAGAATGGCGTCGGCAACTGTGGTCCCACTCCACAAAGGCGGTGCCTCAACTGACCCTGGAAATTGACCCCCCATAAGCTTGGTGAGCCTTGTCTGCAAAGCTATGGAGAGGATCATAATGGAACTCATAAATAAAGACATTGGGGACCTACAGACACTGGATCCTACCCAATTTGGCTTTGTCAAGGGCAGATCCTGCCTCTTGAACTTGGTCGACTTTTTTGAAACAGTCACTAAGGCCATTGATGAGGGTAAGGCAGTTCACACAGCCTACCTTGACCTAGCAAAAGCGTTGACACAATACCCCACTCGGGCATCATAGAAAAGCTCACCAGCTTAGATGTAAACCCATATGTCACAAGATGGGTTGCAAACTGGCTCAAGGACAGAACACACAGGGTTAGAGTTGCTGGTGCCATGTCAGACTCTAAGCCGGTCATGAGCGGTGTCCCACAGGGCTCAGTCCTGGGCCCCTCTTGTTCAGCATTTATTTTTCTGAAGTGCAGGCAAACATAGGGGATTGTGGCTGACAAAATTTGCAGATGACTGCAAACTGGGCACCATAATTGACACTCCATCAGACACAGACATCCTCCAGAAAGGTCTCATAGAAATGGATAACTGGTGCCAGAGCCATGGCCTTAAGCTAAATGCCAAAAAATGTATAGTCATACCCTTTGGGAAAAACAAGGTAACCTAATTACCACATAGGTGGTAATCCATTAAACACGGAAGAAGTTATCAGGGACCTGGGGACCCAAGTTAACAGTAACCTCTCTTTTGACACTCACATTGCCAAAGTGGTTAGGAAGACCTTCTACATTGCCCACCTGATCATGAAGGGATTCACATCCAGATCAGGAGAGGTCATTGTACCCCTGTACTCTTCACTTATCAGACCAATGATTGAGTACAACGCCCCATTCCGAATGTATCTTACCCGACACCTGCAGCAGTTGGAAAGACCCCAAAAGTTCCTCACCAAAAGGATAAAGGGGCTCAAACATATGTCATACGATGCCCGACTGAAGAAACTCCAGCTCTATTCAGTCGCATACCGTCTGCTCAGAGGTGATCTGTGCCTGACATACAAGGCCATGTCCAACCCGGAGAGCCACGAGAGCAAGAGACTTAAACCTCAACACGGATATAAATAGGACGTGCTGGAGGGACAGATTCATCACCCAGAGACTCCCTACACTATGGAACAGAATCCCAGTCCATGTGAGGCAGAGCCCCTCACTCTGTTCAAGAGAAATCTTGACGAGTGGATGGGAGATCGTAGGTTTACCCCGGGAATCATCTCTGTATCACTGCTGGACAGAGGCACAGCAAACTAATGGGTATAGTATTCTCATCCTAAGGGGTGGTGAAACCAACACACACTCTGGCTAGGCTTATAAATGCCCTAGGGCAGATAGCCTAGTATGAACCTATGAACCTATGAACCTATAAATCTACTTTTTGAGCAGGAATAAAGCTCAAACATCTATTCAATAGAGTTAACTGTGAGTCATTTAGAGGAAAAGAAGAGATGTTAAAGACTAGACCTGCTTGGTTCTTTTCCAGGATCTGGTCTGGTCGTCATCTGTCATACGAAAAATAAACTTTAAAAATGATCAATACATGGTAGGTTCAGGTTAAGGCACTTTAATCTTGCAGCAAGGAGACAAAAACGTGCTAATACAGAGTTTGTCTAACTAAAATCAGGAAGTAAGTCTATCTTTATACACTTTCTAATAAGACATTGCCTACCAAGTAACAGATCACAAGTTTTAACATCATCATTACATAGCAGATGTTTGTCCATGATTTTCTGCTTGCACTATCAATTTTATGAAAAACTTCCTAAGAAAAACAACGTGGCCTTGGTGACCACCAGTTTGATACAACTTCCCACTATGTTATGTTACCATTCAAGGTACTATAGCTAATTTGAGCACAAAGCAAGTACAGATTCTTCAAGCAGTCTTTTGTTTCATGTAGCTCTTCTTTTCCACAGCTGTGCATGTTCTCATAACACGAACAGAGCTGATTGTTCATATTCAATCATATTATAGAAAACAGTATTGTTCTATTCATACATTTTTCTTGACCTGCAGATAATCACCTGCTTCTCAGTATATTTCCAAAAGGCATAAACATGAATTTTGCTGTGCTAGCAAATACTAGGTCAGGGTGCATCTTGCAGTTTCAGAAATCATACTGTGGTTTGTAAAATCATCTTATAATTTTGATTCCAAGATGGTGGTCGTCTAGTTGACACCTTTCACACGAAGCTCCTCACAAATCAGCTAAAAACCGACAATTTAAACAACTTTCAGTGTGGTGTTCTCACAGGATTTGGTCTAGTAAATAACTGTGTATCTGGTCATTAAGAAAAGATCGTTCTTCTATCAAAAAATCCAGTCAAATCTCTTTTGTGGAAAAAATTAAACTTCTCTCAGCCTGTGTAGCCTGGGCCACGTGCATCCAAGGGGTTTGTAGCTTTGACTGTATCCTACTGGAGTACTCTCATCTAAGGCATGGCTGGAAACTCTGACACCATGGAAACACAAACTACCAAGGCCAAATTCTCTTCATTATCATCTCCGGAGAAAGATACAAGTTCTGAAAGACTCAGAACCAATAAACAAGTAGGTGACACTCCAAAAACAAATGCTAAAGAAAAAACTGACTCAAATTTCCATATGGAAGACTTAAAAATGGCTTTACAACCAATTCATTCAGCCATACAAGGTTTTTCTACTCAGCTTACAGACTTTGGCAAAACATTAAAACAAATAACAGATAGGATGGACACACTTGAAGGTAAAAATCATACTATGGAAATCCAAATAGATTCAATAAATAAAGACTTGTGTGCTAAAGATTCACTGCTTACTGAAATACAAGATAAACTCCTGGACTTGGAAGCGAGAAGCCGCTGCAACAATATATTAATAAGAGGTTTGCCAGAATCATACGATAACCAAGATTTACTTAAAATCACAAAACAGATTTTTTCAGCACTTCTCACTTTAGACAGCGACTCTGAAAAACTAGTAGTAGAAAGAGCACACAGAGCCATACGTTCTCGTCAAGTAACCACTGTACCCCGACTGATCTACACCAAGATTTTGAACTTTCAAGATGCCCAGAAGATTTTGGTTACAGCTCATAAACACAGACAGTTTGTATGGAATAATCACAAACTCACTTTCTCACAGGATTTACCTCATCAAATTAAGTTAAACAGACAGAAGCTGTCTCCTTACTATGCTGACCTAATCAAACGTGGTATAAAATTTCAGATGCGATACCCAAATGCATTTATATTTACTTATAAAGACAAGAGACAGTCAGTGAATACTGTGCAAGAAGCGCAAGACACTTTTCTAAAGCTTTTTAAAGTAGTGCCCACCACAACATGAGAAGCTTAACAAGAACTGGCCAATCTCTGGTGGCTTATAAGTCATTGTGCTAATCTAGTTTTATTCATATGTTGTGCATTTGTTATGCTGCTTTTACTCTGAATTGTGAAGTACTAAACTGTGTTGAGATGACAATCTTGGCTAGCTATCTTTCATGTTTCACATCCATTCTACATTTAAAACTAGTGCTTTATGCCAATAGGAACTTTTGTTCGATGACAATTGTAGTGACTGTATCACATCGATCTATCTTTATGAAGGCACGCTCACCTAACATAGACTGTAGCTACGTATATAGCTTATTGTCTTCGACTTACATGGTAGCTGGATGAGACTTTTCTCTGTATTGTAATCCTGCTTACCCTTTAGTTTCATTTTGTATATTGGAATGCCACAATTGGTTTCTTCTGTGATCGTCGCTGAGACCCATAGAGATGATGTTGCCTCTTCAGTCATGCAGAGCACTTTTTTCTATATTCCGGTAAACCTTCGGTTTGACGTGCCTGTCGTGCCTAACACGAACATTAAGACACACTCAAGGTTTAGCTTTCAAAAGAGAAAAGTTGCTAAGAACCATTTATATTCCATTTACACATTGCTTTTTTCTTTTCTCTATGTTAGAATGTTGCTTTTAATTTGACTTTCATCAGCTACATTAACTTTGTTCAATTATACTTAGTAGAATATTGCATAGTTTGTGTCTGTTTATGCAAAAACAGTGTCGCAGGAATAACTTTCAATGTTAGTTGTGAGGTATGTGTTTGTACAGTATGTACGGTATCAAAGCAGATAGCTTCACTATCTCACAGCACTTTATTCTCCACTTTGATTCTCAACAAAATCCTCATGTCCTCCCTACATATGTGTATGTGGGGGGGTGATTGGATACCATAGTTTCCTTTCCAGTCCTAAAATACTGTTGTAGGTGAATTGGAAATTCATCATGTTGCCTGCAAGTACACAAGTACATATGTGCACCATGTGATGGATTAGCATCCTATCCTGATTTTATTTTCTCCATCTTGCACCCAATGAGTGCTAGGATGACTTCTAGTTGCCCTGCATTTCTGCATTAGATTACATGGATAATTGGAAAATGAATGCAAGAATTTGTGAAGCTTGTAAGTGAATGAAATATGATATTTTGGGAATAATAAGATTGTGTGTAGAATTGTCTTTCTTAAACACTTCTTAAGTCATATAAACAGTCGTAATTTATATTTATATATGTAGTATGACAGCTACATAAACAGGTGATAAATGGGTACTAATAAAAGTTGAGTCTAATATCCCAGAGTCACAAATAGGTTCATATCCCTATCAACACCTATCATATACACATTACATCTAGTGGATACCACAAACTTGTCAATACATTTAATTTTATTTTAAACACTACAGTGAGAAGGAGAGTTGGTGTGGTGAGGTTTTACTATGACGGACATTTTGTTTTCCATGTTTTTGTATATATGTACAGTTATGTTTAAAGATATAATAGTCCTTTTCAGGACTCTTTATAGAACTATTTCAGTTATGATTTCTATTATGTTAACCAAAGTTAACTTTATTATTTGTGATGATTCATATGTTCCTTCTTTTGTTGTAGACGGGTGGGTAAGCACCGGGTTAGTATGGAGGGAACTGGTTTTGATTTTGGAACTTTTGAGAGGCAGTAACATACAATATAATTTATACAGTGAGACTAGGTTCAATATTTTCTATTTTTTTAGGATTTTACTAAGTAAAGTATTTAAGATTTTACTGAGTAAACACTTAAGTAGATACATAGACTTAAAGCAACCAATGTAATGTCTTTATATATTGATTCTTGGAATGTCAGAGGGTTACAGAACAAAACTAAGAGATCACTACTGTTTCATTTAGTGTTCAAATCTCAGGCCAGTATTTGTTTTCTGCAGGAAACACACATGCATAGAGATGACTGGAAAAAAGAAAACAATAAGAAATGGGTTAAAATATAATTGCAGCCGGGGATTGCTCTAATTCAAAAGGTGTGGTAATTTTAGTCAAAAACAATTTCCTAGGTAATATTGCAAACATAAATTATGATGCAGATGGTAGATGGTGTTATTTCTCTTCTTATTTTTCTAACATTGATAAACCACTCTTGTTTTTTAATTTATATAGTCCTTGTGACCACCAACATATTTTCTTTATTCAGATATGTAATATTCTTTCATCTTTCAAGGATCATTATATTATTATGGGTGGGGATTGGAATGCCGTTATTAATCCTGATATCGATCGTACTAGTAGATCAATTTCATATAATCACCAAGCATCTATTTCCCTAGAAGAATTAATGTTAGACCTCAACCTTATAGATCCCATTACCCTCAATGTACATACTGACAGGAAAGATAGATATACATATTATTCTAAATGTTATAATGCATGGTCAAGACTAGATTTTTTCTTGTTTCTGTTTTTCTTATGCATCAAAAAATTGAATACTTCATGGAGCCTAGATTTTTATCTGATCATTCAAGGATATCACTTAAGATTAGCTTTGATATAACGAGGCCATATATATACACAAAATAGATGGACATTTAACAACAACCTTCTCTTGAATAAGAATATCCATGTTATAATTACTGAGATTATACAAGAAATGTTTTCCAATCTTGATACATCAGACATTCCATACGATGTTCAATGGGCTGCTTGTAAGGCAAACCTTAGAGGAGAGTTAATTAGCAAGGCTTCTTATCTTAAAAAACAGTATAGAAATAAAGAATCCTTGTTAAAACTAAAAATCCAAACTTTAGAAAACCAGCACAGATTGAATCCTGATTCTTCTATATATCTGCAAATTTGTGAATTACAAAAATAACTTTTACTACTACACCAACATAATCTCTCTATAATAGAACAAAGGCTCTTAGCTACTTATTCTGAATGGGCTCAAGTCCCCTCTAAAGTTCTCGCCAGAATAATTAAAAATAATCAGTCCTTACCTAGAATAGCACCCATACACTATAACAACAATATATATAATACGGACTTAGAAATTATGCATCTTTTCACTACCTTGTTTTCAGATGTATACTCTAAAGAGCCTGACCCTATGACTACACAGCATATTGAAAGTTTTATATCTTCCATTAAATTCCCACTACTGAATGATCAACAAAGGAAAACACTATCGGCCCCTTTGAGATCTCAAGAAATTTCAGAAGCCATTGACAAGATTAAAACTAATAAATTTACACCAGAATTTTATAAGACTCACAAGTCAATTCTTGTACCTTTTCTTCTTAAAGTTGTTAACTACATAAAAATAAATGGTATATCAGATTTACATTGGAATGTCTCAAAAACCATATTAATTCTAAAAAATAATAAAGACAAAACAGATCCTAATAATTATAGACCTATCTCCTTAATTAATATTGACATTAAAATTTTAGCCTCATTATTAGCTGAGAGATTGAAAAAAGTTCTAACATCATTAATTTCCCCAGCTCAATCAGGCTTTATGTCCCACAGGCATGTATGGGACAATACTTTATCTCTAGATGCCTTTATACACTTCACAAAAAAGATAGAAATCCTATATATGCACTGATCCTTGACGCTTCAAAAGCTTTTGACAGAGTAAATTGGGACTTTCTTTTTCGTACTATGTCTTGCTTTAATATACCTAATACTTTTATTGATTTTATTAAAGTTTTATATAAGGATTCTTCCACCTTTCTTCATATCAATAGAAATGCCTCTAAGATTATAAGAATCACTAATGGTACGAGACAGGGATGCCCATTATCTCCTTTTCTTTTTAATCTATACTTAGAGCCAATGTTATTATATATAACACAAAACACTTTTCACAAGATTCCCAAAATTTTAAATACTGAGGTGCCCTTTTCTGCATTTGCGGATGACTTGGTGATATACCTCCAAACACCTAGTACAGAACTTGTGAAAATAATCAATATTATTAATAAATTTTCACAGGCCTCTGATTATCAAGTGAATTCTCATAAAACTTTCATCTTTCCTATAAATCCATCTGCCCATAAACCTCACATATTTTCAGATTCCCCTTTTTCTTTCACCTATGCAATTAAATACCTAGGTACTCAAATTGAGCATAATGGTCTTTCTACATTTCAAAATAATATTCACAGAGTATGGTCATTAATAGTTTTAGATTTACATAGATGGGAATTACTTAATATATCACTCTTATCCAAAGCAGCGATAGTCAAAATGAATATACTTCCTAGACTCCTATTTCAATTTAATGCCATAGACCAGATTATTCCTAAATCTTTCTTTACAAAAGTCAATAAGGAATTAGCTAGATTTATCTGGTCTCCTAAGTCAGTCAGAATATCATATCTTAAATTAACGTGTCCTAAAAATAAAGGAGGCCTAGGTCTTCCGAACTTTTACATGTATTATTTAATTATTTCGGCTAACAAACTACTCACCATTGTGAACTTGAAAACTGATAGGTATAGGCAGTACCCCATTTGGACCAAATTATGGCATCAATACATTTCAAGTAAAAATATTAACCCGATTGCTCTTCCTTTCCTTTCTAAGGAAGCTGCTAACATTCTGAAAATTTCCAAACCCTTAAAACAAAAGATCAATCATTTTCAAGAATTAATAAAACTCATTAATCTAGATAACATTTTTCAACTAACACAACCTTTACACTTAAATCCTAATATCCAGTTTAATAATGTACCTTTTAATCTTTCTAAATTTCCACTTATTCAAAGTTTCACTGTGTGGGACTTGCTACAATAGAACAATTTATCTCTCACTAACCTACGCATAAAGCTGAAAGCAAATATTAATTACATTACTATACTACGTCAATTGAGAGATAGCATCATTGTGAAATTTGCTCACATTAAAGTAAGTATAAATGATTTTACAAATCTTACCACTGTTATACAAGCTCTAACATTACCACAGAAGATGTTATCTAAATCTTATAATCTGGTTAATCAGATAATACATAATAATACTTGTCTATTTTCTAATTATTGGGATAAACAGAATGTCCATTTGTCTTTAACTCAGAAACTTTCAGCCATCAAGGATACTTTAGACTATTCCCCATTCAAGAAGCTTTTTTATACCCAGTTAATGATATTTAATAATGCATATCATACTCCTTCCAAACTTAACAAGTTTGACTCCAGAATTCCCTCCTCATGTTCTTGCTGTTCTTCTTTTAATGCTGATCTCTTACATATTTTGTAGTCCTGTCAGCACTCACATAAACTTTGGACCTCCCTTAAAATCAGATTACAAAATATGGGATACCAAAAATTCACACTATCCTGGGAATTAGCGATTCTTCATATTCCTATTATTCATCTATCAAAATTTGATACACATGTGTTAGTTTATATTTGTTCACTCATTAAGTTTTATATTACTAAAAATTGGTTAGACCGCACCAAACTTAATTGGAATAACTTCAGAACCTTAGCCTACTTTTATATTTCAGCCCAGAAATTACTGGTGAAGAGTCCAAAGAAGTTAGCTCTTAACAATAAAGTCTTAGAAAAGGTATTACACATCTTGGATAGTGTTTAATAATCTCTGTCATTTTTTTTTTATAGTTTTATTAACCTAGCTCTCTCTCACTTACATTTACATGCATACTCCTTTATATACAGGCTTATATACTTTGTTGCCTCTGGTTTAACATATTCATACTTTGTATATAGTTATGTTATAGTTGTCCTGTTTGGAGTTCTTGCATGTACGTTGTTATAGTCTTGCATTTATACTTGAACTCCCATGCTCTTATATCCAATGTTCATTTTGGTTATTGTGTTCTTGTTGTATTGTAAATATGCATATATTAATAATTCAATAAAAAGTTTTTTGAAAAAAAAAATCATCTTATAATTTCATACAGAATTAAGCTGTACATAAAATAGAATGAAATGTGTTAACTCTTTTAGCTTCTAATAAGCATTAGAAATATATAAAAATGAATATTTTTCTGACATCCACGCTGTGTGTTCTCCGTGTCTTGCCACTTAAAAGGCGATTGCAAGATCTCCCTCATATCAGTAGTGGTTTCTCTAACATAAAAACCTCATTTAGGCCATTGAAACTGCTTCCACCAGCAGTAGTTGCATTAACATTGTTGGTATGAGTAACGCGTAACAGTGAAGTATTCTTCGGTTTAACTATAGGTGTACTTTCAACTATAGTTGATGTTTTGTCCATTACTGAACCAGAATTACCATTAATTTGAGATAAACATGAAAGTAAACTAGCAGACTGTATATTGTTACGACTGGAGTTACTAGCCTCTGCATGTATAATACTTTGCGTACCTGTTCCATTCTGTTCACCATAAGTACAGCTACGCCCACTTCCTGGTTGTAGTCTCTGCGTTTCCAGTGTATTCCTTTCACAGTTCCAAAAAAAGACATTACCCATTTGAAAGTTATGCAAGTCTTTATGGATCTTGTGTGTTTTAGCGCTAGATAGTTGTTTCTCATATTGACCAATTTGTTCATGTAACTGGTCAATTTTATCAGCTATAACTTCACCAGGGAATGTCTCAAAAATATTATTATGTAGTGTATGCACCTCTCTCAGCAGCTCATCTTCTTCAGGTTTAAAGAAATCAACCAACAGCTGCATATATCTAGCACTACACTCTATATGCAAATTTTGACAACGTTTTAAGAGGTCTGGGTATGTCTGTCCATAACTAGGCATTGTTAATACTCTTAGACCTCTAGGTGCAATTTTTAATTGTAGAGATGCCTCTAGGTGGAAGCATTGCCACTGTAAATGCTTATATTTATATAGTTTATTCTCAAATGTCCTAAAACATTTCAGGAAATTTTCATGTTGATTATTATCAATTTGAGTATGAACCTCAGTTTGTTGTAATATACCTTCTGTCAGTAGAGAATTACCATGGGGATTAAGTATCAAGTATAATCGCTCATTCATCCTCGTTTGGCACATTTTAAAGTCCACTGGCCCCACATTCGTGGCTGTGCCAGCATAGCTTGTAGTATCATTCACACTTGCCATGTCCAGGTAGGGGTAAAAAGCTTCAAAATTATTAGAATAAAATTCCCAAAGCTGAATAATGTAACCAACTATAACTAAGAAGGGCAAAAATAAAACAGAACTTGTTGGATTACACACGGCAGGCAACACTTTAATAGAAAAATAAAAAGTGAGCGCTTTCGCAGAGTCCTCTCTGCTTCGTCAGACATATTATAACAATTATAGCATTGTTTAAATAGTAGTGCATCATGGTACTAACCAATCAGTTCCATGTTAAAATGAATACACCAATTACAAATAATACACATGATATAAGTATACACATATAAATATAATATAAAATATAAACACATTTGTAAATTATCTAAAAACATTGTTAAATTATAATAAATATATCATATAGAAAATAATAAATAATCTGAAGCATCAGTGCTTCAAAGCTCTATTTATAAGGAATGGTTTTAGGGAAACCTTACAGTTTAGTCCAGGCGGTCTATCTGCTTGGAACTTAATAATCCATTCCTGTTCCAAGGCTTCAGTACTATTAATTATATTTCCACCTCTTTTATTTTTATGAACAATATGGAGAACCAAGAACTTAAAGCTATGTGTAGCTCCCTCTTTCATCACATGCATTGCTAATGCATTACTTTCTTTATTATTTCTGATGTTTCTCATATGTTCGAGAATCCCATCCTTTAGTAATCGATTTGTTTTGCCTATACAATAGGCAGGACATTTTGTACAAAACCTGAAGTATACTATATTCCCAATGTAGCAGTCAGCATAAAAATGTGTATCAATAGAAAAACCTCTAGAAGGATGTGTATACTGTCCACCACCAAATATAAACAGACATGCCGTACATCTCCTACAGGCAAAAGTACCCATCCTATCAGACCGCACATAACTAGGGCCATCTATCTTTCTGTAACACAATTGTTTTTTAACAGACTTATTATTCTTAAAAGAAAAGGATGGTGTATCTCCTATCACACCATCAAGTTCTTTTACACTAGATAGGATACCCCAATTATTTTTAACTATGTCACAAACTATATTAATATTACTTGCAAAGGTCAATGGTACACGCAGCACATTGCTCTCTAAATTTATTGTTGTGCTTGGAGTTATCGTAGCATTCTCATTATTTATAGCTGGATAATTTGCATTATTTCTTCTTTTTCTGTTATAGTATGGTTTACACTTCCTTCCCTTTTTTTCCAAGCTAAATCAATCTGCCTTTCAATGTCTCTCACTTTATATCCCCTTTCACTAAATTCATGCTTAAGTAGAGTAAGTGCTTGACGTAAGGTGGCTTCATCATTATGTAACCGCATGCAGCGAACTATCTGTCCTTTTAAGACATTAGCTTTGGTGTATTCAGGATGCATACTACTATTATGTAGAACATTATTGTTTCTAATAGGTTTCCTATATAGTGAAGTGAAAATGAGTTCAGGGACATCTCTTTTAACTTTCACGTCTAGGAACACAATTTCTCTATTAGAATACTTATAAGAAGGTTGGCGTGGCTATGGGCACAGCTTGTGCCAATAGCTATGCCAACATATCCTTAGTGCAGTGGGAAACTGATAATATCCTCACAATGTTTTCTCTAAATCCATTATTTGGTATAAACATTTTGTAGACAACATCTTTTTGCTGTGGCATGATAATGAGGTTCACCTTAAACAGTTCTTAAATTATATTAATACTATTACTCCACTTTTGAAATTTACTTATAAGTATTCTAATAGAGAAATTGTGTTCCTAGACGTGAAAGTTAAAAGAGATGTCCCTGAACTCATTTTCACTTGACTATATAGGAAACCTATTAGAAACAATAATGTTCTACATAATAGTAGTATGCATCCTGGATACACCAAAGCTAATGTCTTAAAAGGACAGATAGTCCGCTGCATGCGGTTACATAATGATGAAGCCACCTTACATCAAGCACTTACTCTACTTAAGCATGAATTTAGTGAAAGGGGATATAAAGTGAGAGATATTGAAAGGCAGATTGATTTAGCTTGGAAAGAAAGGGAAGGAAGTGTAAACCATACTATAACAGAAAGAGAATAAATAATGCAAATTATCCAGCTATAAATAATGAGAATGCTACGATAACTCCAAGCACAATAAATTTAGAGAGCAATGTGCTGCGTGTACCATTGACCTTTGCAAGTAATATTAATATAGTTTGTGACATAGTTAAAAATAATTGGGGTATCCTATCTAGTGTAAAAGAACTTGATGGCGTGATAGGAGATACACCATCTTTTCTTTTAAGAATAATAAGTCTCTTAAAAGACAATTGTGTTACAGAAAATTAATGGCTCTAGTTATGTGTGGTCTGATAGGATGGGTACTTTTGCCTGTAGGAGATGTACGGCATGTCTGTTTATATTTGGTGGTGGACAGTATACACATCCTTCTAGAGGTTTTTCTATTGATACACATTTTAATGCTGACTGCTACACTGGGAATACAGTATACTTCAGGTTTATATTATATTATATTATATAGGCAAAACAAATCGATTACTAAAGGATGGGATTCTCAAACATATGAGAGACATCAGAAATAATAAAGAAAGTAATGCATTAACAATGCATGTGATGAAAGAGGGAGCTACACATAGCTTTAAGTTCTTGGTTCTCCATATTGTTCATAAAAATAAAAGCGGTGGAAATATAATTAATAGTACTGAAGCCTTGGAACAGGAATGGATTATTAAGTTCCAAGCAGATTGGCCGCCTCGACTAAACTGTAAGGTTTCCCTAAAACCATTCCTTAGAAATAGAGCTTTGAAGCACTGATGCTTCAGATTATTTATTATTTTCTATATGATATATTTATTATAATTTAACATCTCATAATAACTTTTATCAAATGTTTTTAGATAATTTACAAATGTGTTTATATTTTATATTATATTTATATGTTTATACTTATATCATGTGTATTATTTGTAATTGGTGTATTAATTTTAACATGGAACTGATTGGTTAGTACCATGATGCACTACTATTTAAACAATGCTATAATTGTTATAATATGTCTGACGAAGCAGAGAGGACTCTGCGAAAGCGCTTACTTTTTATTTTTCTATTAAAGCGTTGCCTGCTGTGTGTAATCCAAAGAGTTCTGTTTTATTTTTGCTCTTCTTAGTTATTGTTGGTTACTTTATTCAGCTTTGGGGATTTTATTCTAATAAAAACAGTAGGTACTTTGGACTTACTTGTTTTGGATACATTTATTATGAAATAAAATAATAATAATGATAACTGTGCAATACTGTTTTATCTCTTAACCAAAACAGCAGCACCCTATTGTTATACATGCCAGCAACTGATAGTGCTTCCATCTATTTTTTTTTTCATATGGAACCCACTGACAATCCTCCTTATGTTTTTCTTGTACAAAGGTCACATTAAATTTTTATTTAAATAATAGCTGGAAGAACATCTCCCATTTCATGGACAACTTAATTTCTTTTAATTCCAGGATAGCATATTTATTGGCATCATAGAGTAATATATTTAGATTCTGCCCTGGGTAAATGAATTGAGAGACCAGGGTAGATGGCAGAAAACCCTATTATGCCCAATTTCCAACCAGGACAAAGTACAGTTGTGCAAGTAATTAACATAACAGCAGATGTTCCAATGATCACTACTGTAATGTCATGTTAAGAATATAACAGCCATCCATCTTCCAAAGCTTCAAGAGCACTTTCTACCCATCTAAGCCATTATTCAATTTGAGGTGAGCTGAAGAAAAAAGACTGGTGTGGACAACAATCCATTCAGAGCTTCCATACCCCGGGGGGGGGGGGGGGGCTAATGCCTGAAAAGTTCAATGCTATGAAATTAAAAATATAAGTTCTCACCCTGTCAAAAAAAAAAAAAAACACATACAAAAATGGGGGGGGGGGGGCTGCTGCAGGTATCAATCAAACATCTTTTGTTATACTAAGTTTACTTACACAACTGCAGTATGTTCATCATTTAATCACTTTAGCAGTAGCCTTAACTATATGGGTAGACTACTATAACTTTAACTGACTGGGAGGAGGAGTAAGGCTGAGGGTCCAGAAGTCTCTGAATAACAGTCATAGCAAAGCCTGGTCTAGACTTGGAGAAGGAATGTAGCTTGCAGTGTTTTTCACAGGCGTGTATATGTATGTGTGTATGTATGTATGTGGAACCCTGTGTTTCTTAAGCTTAGTCAAACACTCTGCTTATGCTATGCTGAAGAGGTCATAACAAGGCCGAAATATGCATATCCATAGCTAGTGGGGTTTGGCTTTATTGGCCTGAAATTGTCCATTAAAAAGACTTCAAATGTAAAAGTCATGGGCATTCAGAATCGCCATATTGCTGAAACACCTGATGTTCATAAGGATCATTTGCATATATCCCATGGGCCTCTGTAATAGGAGGTTTGTGAGGTCACTCTTTGAAAGTTCTAGCTTGTCTGGAGATTTCATTTAGTTTTTTTTCTCATAGTTTTTTCAGTGTGACCTTTTAACTCTTTGTTTGTATATATATATATATATATATATATATATATATATATATATATATATATATATATATATCTAAGGACCAAGTATGTACTTCTAAAATCCAACCCTTTGCAGAAAGGTGCAGATGAAGCCAAGGCCCTTGTAGAATAAGACTTAACATGTTAGAAATTACCTTATTGTGAAGAGTAAAACAAAAGGTAATAGCATGAAACAATCATTTGTAAATAGTCTGCATTGACACAGGTTCCCCTTTCTTCATACCTTGGTAAGAAATAATAAGATTTAGTTCTGCCAAGATACTATGTGAATTGGCTATGGACATCCAGAGTATGGAGTATTAATCTTCTCTTATTTTAGGTTTTAGAAAGAAGACAAGGTGGTAGATAGCTTGGTTCAAAGTAAACTTGGATACTACTTTAGGCATAAATGAAGGATTAGTTCTTAATGACACCCTCTCTTTGTGGAAAATGAAATATGTTTCACTCACTATAAGGGCTTTCAGCTCAGATACTCTTCTTGTTTTCCATGTTAAGAACCTCAAATAATCAGTCTGATGAGGTGGTTCAAATGGAGCAAGAGTTAAATTTTCCAAGACAAATGAAGATTGCAAAAAGCAGCCACTTGTATTCTAGGAGATGTGGTATGTACCACCCCTTTCAAAAACATATTCGCATGAGATTGCACAGAAAGAGGGGGACTCATGGACAGACATACTGTAATGGACAACAAATGTATCTTGATGGAGGAGTAAGACAGAATACAGGACAGTAACTCGCACAAAAAATTCAGACCAGGGAAAGTCTAGCCTTGAAAGGGTCCTGGTTCTTGTCTTGGCAGCAGCTAGAAAATATTTTCCATTTATAATTTTCTAGTACCTAGTTTTCTTGCCTCCTTTTATACCTGCTGCATGTCCTCATAAAACAGGAGCTGGAAAGGTATTAAGACTCTACCATTTAAGCAGTTAGTTACAGTTGTTTGAGGCTAGGCTGTATCAAGCACCTATTGTTCTATGTGAATAGGTCCAGTCTGCGAGGAAAGTTGAGGTAAATGCCCTTGGCCATTTCCAACAGAAGGAGCACAACTGTTGCCGCCTGGTCCAGAAATGAGTCACCACAATGAACTTTGGAGAGTCCTTCTTAATCTTTAGAATAGCTGGTGTAAAAGTATACAGCATACAGTGACATTCCTGTCCAAAGAAAATGCATTTGTTTTCCATGCATTCTTGTATGTAGTCTTGGAGTAGAATTTTGCCGACTGATACTTGTGACTGGAGGTGAAGAGAATGTGTATTCCCCATGTCTGGATCATTCGTCCTGGAAGACCCCCAGATTTTGTTTCCATTTTTGAGGATCTATCCTGGCCCTGCTCTGCTTGTCTGACACACAATTTTGCTCTGAAGGCATGTAAGATTCCTGTAGAATGAGATTGTGCTGATAAGCTGTATTTCAGTCTACCATGGCTAGTCTGCAAAAAGGACATGATCTGCCCCCCCCCCCCATTTATGTACTACATCATTGTGGTGTTGCCTGTAAACACCTGTAATTGTCAAGGGGACAACAGAAGATTGAGTGTTGACAGCATTTATGAGTGCCAGCAATTCTTATACATTTATGTGTTTTGGTCTGTCTTTTTTGTCCCAAATTCCCTGTAATTTTATCCCATAGACACTGTTCCCCAAGCAAAGTTTGAGCTGTATTTTGTTACAGACTATACTGGACATGGAAGCAAAATGGGTGACCTGGATTTGGATAAACTTAGTCTCTCAGCCTCTCTCAGCCAAAGATTCTCCCTACTCACAAAACCAAACACTGTAATCTGGAATATCAGAGGATAGTAAAGTTGGGACTGTGATGATTTTAGCTAATACATGATTTTTCTTATGTGGAGTCTTAGTAGAGCAATCATGAGAATCTTGGATACCATGAATCCAGGTATCCTCAGAAATTCCTTTATAGAGGCATTCATTTGAGTGGAAACAGTAATACACATAAATACAGCTCTATGTTTTCCTGTGGAAGAAATGGTATTTGAATTCAGGTATCTAGAAGACACACCAGGAGAACAGTTGTGTGAGTAGGAGTTAAACGCTACCATTTGAAGTTCTCCTGAATCCCTGTCACTGCAGGAGTGAGAGATTCCTGACAGTTGGAAAAAGACTCTGAAAAGATAAGAAAGTCATTAAATAAGGAAAGATATGAATAACGTGCAATCTGCAGTATGCTATCACTGGAACTTGACACTTTGTAAATACCATTGGAGCTGTAGATGATCCAAAGAGTACTGCTAAGATCTGAAAGTGTGATCCAGACACAGACAACATTAAGTAATGTCTGAAATCTGGAGCTATAGGAATGTGATGATAAGCAGATTTTAAATTTGAGGTTACCAAAAACTTTAAATGGAGAATGAAAGGCAATAGGCTGAGAAGAGATAACATTGTGAACTTGGACACTACCACAAACTGGTTTAAAAGGGAAAGATCCAAGAATCGTCTTTGTTCAGCACCAGAAACAATCTTCAATAAAAAATGTGTCCTTTCTGAGGAGAAAGGACTGCTTTTACAACCTCAGACATTAGCAGATGCTGAATGACAATAGGGAAAAGAGAAATTTGATCTAGCAGATAAGAAGGAATTTCTTAAAAAGGAGGAATACAGATCCATTGCCACCTGCATCTGTACACATTTGTCTGAAACTATCTGCTATTAGAGAGAGAACTGGAGATTCACATTTTTTGGAAAGATTAATGACTTGTCATGGTGGGGGGGGCAAAGATTAAGAAGTCATTCATACTTGTTAAACTTATTTATTCCGGGGGGGGTCCTCCCTACCATTCTTCCTAAAATATGTCTACCAGCAGCTTGTTTTCGTGTTTCTTTTGCTTTTTGAAAAAAGTTATAGAGGTATTATTAAACACCTTAACAAACTTAGAGAAGAAAGTCTTAAAAAATCTGTGAAATTGTCTGGGTTAGCTTGCCTCTCTCATCACATTTTTTATGGAAATCTGCAACAGATGGTGCAAATACTATAACCCTGTCAGGGAGAATTCAGGAAGTTTTTGAGTATGCAACCAAGCAAACTTTCTCATACAAGTTTCAGTGGCAGCAGCACCAGAAGTGGCATCAGCCAAATCATGAGCACATTTCAAAGAGTGGGCAGTCACTTGAGACACAGAAGCAATAAGATTACACAAAGATATTTTTCTTCAGATTATGGAAATGATACCATAATGTTCCACATGTTCTCAAAACAGGTAAGCATAAGCTTTTAACATATGAGCTTGACAACTGAAAACTGTAAAGATGAAGGTAGCAGAAAAATACAGTTCTGCCAAAATCTATTAAATGCTTTCCCATCCCTCTCAAAAGGGGTAGGATTGTTATTAAGCAGATGTTTAGCAGCAGCTGGGTTCACCAGAGAAATAACTGCTCTGATCTGGAGTTGGAATACAAAACATATAAAACTGAGGAATGTTATACCATCTATCTGCTTTCTTGGGGGAAGCAGGCTGGATGTGAGTCAATGTAGTAAAGAGTTGCCACAGTTTATACCCTTTATACCCTGCCTGCACAGAGCACTACAGCACCCTGGTTTAATTAGAAAAAAAAGAGATTTTTTTTTTATCTTTTAAACTGTAGCAAACTCTTAGTACTGTGTAGCATGCAGTTGCTACAGTTTAGACCACACACAGAGAGCTACAGGTTTGGCCACAAATGCAATACTGCACCACCCCAACACTTTGTGTCTGGGGTAATTGCCTCTGTCATCGCACCTACACTATGGATATGGATATACAGTAGAAGTTTGTAAGACTGACCACTCAGAAGAGAAAACCCTCTTACAGGCTTGTTCTTTTCTGCTGCTTTCTGTGTGAAATCATGGAACAGTGGGGTCCAGAAATTTTCCCTTACCCCATTGCATCTCGGAGGTGGCATATATAATATTTGGGTGGTGCATGGGCACTTGTCTTCCTGAAAAAATATTAATTTTTAGTCTTTTTTTCTGGTTCGACCTTTTTAGACTCAACCAAAAAAAGTTTTCATCCTTGTGACAGTTTGCGTAATGATGAGACAACTTATATATATATATATATATATATATATATATGTATACACACACAATATGTGTTTCTGAGTAGTATTTCACATTCCTGCTGGAAGCAGGAAGAGTTATGTGCTATCTGGAATTCAAATTTTATGCTAATTAGAAGGCCACATTTTAAGCTGGATGTTCCTGTTTTTCAAACGCCCTTGTTCTTAGGTGAAGTCAAGAGTTGTGGTTGTGTGTTTAGGAACAGGGGCATAGTCATTTAGAAGAGAGATGCAGTTTGAGGGAATTTTTAAAGGAGGTCAAGTTGCTAGTTGATCTGAGTGATGGGGGGAGATTATTCCATGCCTTAGATACATAGTAGGAATACAACATTTGGCCGGCTGAGAGTTTGGGTTTTCAATGAATAGTAGCATTTTGTCTTTGGACCTTAGGAGCCAGTATGGATGATACATGGACAAAATGGAAGAAAGGGAAGGGCAAGATTCTGTGTGGTAGATGAGCTTATGGGCTGTAGTTAGTTGTAGGAATGTGAGATAGTGCTGGGGTTCTAGCCAATTAAGTTGATGCAGAGCGGAACAATGATGGGTAAGATCTTCTGCATTTGTAGCAAATTTTGTGACTTTGTTATAACAAGAGTCTAGTTTTGCTTGCAAGGAGGACTGTAGTTTTGTGAGGATAAAGGCATCATAGAGAAGTGTAGGAAGCAGGAAGGAAGATGCCAGAGCCTTTTTAGCAGAGACTGAGAAAATAGTTGTGCCTGTACAGGGCACCTAGTTTTTGATGTTTTTTTATGTCACTGTAAATGTGCAGGTCAAATGTTAACTTGCCATCAATGATGACTCCTAGTAATTAGGTGCTGGGGACAACTTTAATAATGGTGTTATTTTGGGAGCTAATGGAGACTAGTGACTTGTCCACAGAGCTGGATTTAGTGGGGGTAAATATTAAGTTTTGTTTTACTGGGGGTTGAGAGCAAGATGGTTGTGTGACATCCAGGTCTCTGTGGAAGTAAAGGCTTCTTGGGTGAGATACTGTAAAGTGGAGGCAGATTTAGCAGAGCAGATTATAACTGAGACATCTGCATATTGGATGACTGTGCTACGGATGAGAGAGGAATGAAAGTTATTCACAAATATGCTGAATAAGAGGGGACCCAGTATTGATCCTTGGGGGAAACCTGTGTTTGTGGTTATGAAAGGAGAGGAAGCATGAAGCCATTTAGTAGATTGCTGCCTGTTGTTGAGGTAGTTAGTGAACCACAGAATGGTAGGGGGAGACAGTCCGAGATTGGTGAGTTAATAAGCAAGAGGGAGTGTGATATGGTGCCAAATGCCTTTGAAAGATATAGAAATAATGCTGACACTAAGTCTCCAGCATCGTGTGCTCTGTTTACCATGGCAAGGAAAGAAATGAGGGGTGTGTTAGTACTATGTCTTGGCCTAAAGCCATGTTGAGTGGGAGAGAGTATTTGGTGTTGTATCAGGCGACTGAGGGAGCTGGGTATAGATACATTTCTCTAGAACTTTTGAGATTGGGGAAAGAGAATGGCAATGGGGTGGAAATTTGAAATATCAGAGTTACTGCCACCTTTGTGAAGTGGTAGAATAAATGCTTTCTTCCAAATATCAGATATGCAAGATTACTGAATGGATTTATTTAGGAGGATGCTGATAGCATATGCAATGGTGGAGGCTGTGAGTTGTAAGTATTCAGATGGTAAGTTATCAGAGGCATTAGTACAGGGCTTGAGTTTATGAAGTTTTTTGATAGTGGAGGTGGGAATGGGTGTTAGTGTGAAGGAAGGAAGAGGATTTGTATGTGAGTGCAAAGGTGGATTACCTAGTGAGTTGGCATTAGTAAGTGGGAAAGTGGTAGTAAGTTTTGTTATGGTGTTCATAAAGTAACTGTTAAAGAGAGAGGCTATTTCAGGTGGAGTTTTTTCAGGGTTTGGTCAAGGATTGTCATTAGATCCAGGGTAAAGTCGGGAGTTGATTGCACCCCAAAACTTCTTGCGGTTTAGTTTGTGCTGGTCTTGCATGGCCTGGAAGTATTCTTTTTTGTTTTTAATGACTAGTCTTTTGGCCTGGTTGTAGAGTTGTTTATACAGATTGAGATTAGACAGAGTTTTGTTTTTTTGCCAGGCTTTCCAAGCTTTGTCCCTAGTGGACATTACTTGCCTTTGTGGACTTTGTAAGCCAAATTGCATGTTTTGACTTAATCCTTTTTAACTGGAGTGGGGCAAGACTATTTAGGATCCTGAGAAATGTAGAATTAAAGAATTCTACAGCTTTGTTAAGTGGGAGAAATCTTAGTTGGCTCCAATTGGTTTTATGCAGAATGTCATTGAAGGTGTTTGTGGAAAAGTGGGATAGGTCTCTGCTGATATTGGTGGGTGTTTGGTATGGAGATGGGCTTACGTATTATGAATGTTGGAGAGTGGTCACTGATACTATTTGGGAGAGTCCCTGAGGTGGTAATTTTGTCTGGGTCAGAGACCAAGATCCCATCCAAGATAGAGTCTTTGTTTACCTTTGTGTTGGGTCTTGTAATGTTAGAGATGAGCTGCGTATAGATATGAAGGTTAATATTAGTAGAGGGGGTTTTAGTGGACATGTCTAGCCAGTTAATGTTGATGTCGCCTAGGATGATGGTTTTATTTGTCATGTTGCTTGTTGTCCAGGCAAGAATGTCTTCATGAATGGGAGTATTATTGCCTGGGGTAATGTATATGACTATTGTGCAAAGGGTTTTGCAGTTGTAAAGTTTTAGGAATGTAACAAGTAGCTCTGCAGTGGAGAAAAGGTGAATTGGTTTGGAATAAGGGATTACTGTAAAGGAGCTAGGGAATAGTAAGGCGATGCCACCACCTTTATTTTGTAGTCTATCAGTTCTAAGGCAGTAGTAGTTTGGGGCAAAAATTCAGAATCTTTGATGGATGGTTTTAGCCAGGTTTCAGTGATGGCAGTAAAGTCTGGTTTATGTTGATTTAGCCATGCATGCAGTTGGGGAACTTTATTTCTGATGCTTTGGAGATTGATTGTGGTGAAGTTTAGGGATTTTATGGAGTAAAGGGAGTTGGGAGAGGCAGGAGAAGGGCCAGGGTTGGGATGTATGTCACCACAAAGGACTAGTTTACTGAGTGAGGGGATATAGGTAGGAATGGTTTTCTTTTTTCTTTTTTGGTATTGGAAGTACTTGAATTGTGGTGGTGAGAGAGGCTGTAGTTTGGGGAGAGGATGATTAGTTTCTTTAACAATATTAAGTATGTACTATAAAGAGAGGAGCTGATAGAGTAGCTGGGGAGTTTGTCTGAGTGGGTTGATGTGGAAGGAGAGGGTGTGGGTGGTATGTAATATGTTTGGAATGACAGTTTTAGAAGAAGAGAGAGAGAGTAACAGTAAAAAGAAAAATGTTCAGTGTAAGAGACATGGCTGAAAAAAGTTGGGATGAGAGGGGATTATGGTAAACGTGGGAGTTATGGGAGGCAAGGTAAGGTGGAGAGAGAGGAGAAACAAGGCCAAGAGTGGTACAGTTGAGTTGTTGTTGAGGGCAGTTGTAGTGGGTGGTGATGGGGTGGGGTTAGAGGAAGGGTGTGGAGTGGGAGAGAAAAAATGTTTGGGAGACAGGGGGAGGAGAGGTAGAGAAGAGGGATGCATGTGATTGAGATGATAGGTGGGAGGTATGTGGAGGTGGAGTGTTGTGATTGGCTTAAGGGTGGATAGGTGGAGTTGAGGATGAGTATAAAGGTAATTGAAATGGGGTGGGTGGGAATAGGGGTAGGGGAGCAGAGTGAGCCTGAGTGCAGTGTATATTTAAAAACAATAACCATGGAAACAGACAGATACAGAAAAGGAGGAAGGGGGAGGTAGGGACAGCCAGGCTCTAGTACAGCTGTGCAAAATCTTATCATAACTGTAGATGCCCTTCTCTTTACTGTTGTAGTATTCTTCACAGTAAAGATCTCCAGCCAAGGATAGCCCAACGTCCTGCCAGTATACCAAAGCCTTTAGATCTTCCATGTGACATACGTCACACATATGCTCCCTGTACAGGACACAGAGCATAAAGGTGATGTATGGACACAGTTACCCAGAAATCAATTGCCCCAGAAGACAGTAGGCTCCTTAGGATAAAAAAGGCTATGACATCCAGAAGGAGAAACCGCAGATGGAAAAGGAAGATCCTTAGCCAGGATGGGAACCAAAACAAAATCCAAAGGAAAAAAGGGTTGGGGAGGAAGTGAATATCACAGCAGTGAAGAGAAGGATATCTACTGTTATGGTAAGATTTTACACAACTGCAGTATGGCCTTCTATATCAGTGTTGCAGTATTCTTCACAGTAAGGGAGTACAAAAGCTCAAGAAAAGGAGTGAGAGGTGCAAGTCTGGGAACAGTGTTCAATGATTTCATGCAGAATGGCTTGAGTAAAGGCTCCTCTAGCCCTAGAAACCATATCCAATTTATAATGCTTAGTAAAGGTATGCACAGAAGACCAAGAAGCAGCTTTAGGGATGGAACGGGTGTCCAACCCCTTGAAGAAAGCACCAGAAGAGGCAACAGCTCTAGTGGAGTGAGCTCTAACAGGAGTTGACTGACATTTGCCATTAAAAGAATAACAAAAAGAAATGGCCTTAAAAATCCAGGAGGTTAGAAACAGCCAAACCCAATGTCTTGGGATGAAAAGAAACAAAATGCTGATAATATTTATGAATGGTCTTAGTTTTAGCAAAATAATACCTCAGCTGTCTTTGTAAATCCAAGGTATTAGGACCCTCTTACTAACAGACTGGAGTTGAACTGCCTGATTTAAAGACAACTCATTGATAACCTTGAGCATAAAAGAAAGGTTAGTATGAAGGGACACTCTGTCCCTGTGAAAAAATAAAAAAAAGAGATGGTCACAAGGGTCTGAAACTCTGAAACTCTCTGGGCAGAAATAAGACAGTCTGGTAGGTACAATGTTGCAGAGATGCTGAACCTGCAGGCTCAAAAGAAGCCTGGAACAATTTTTCTAAAACAAAATTAAGGTCGCAAGGAGGAGAAATAGGCTTCCTTGGCATCCTAAGATGTAGGACACCTTTAAAAACTGTTTGACCTCAAAGCGAGCAATCAAAGGAAGACTCAAGGCCAGACAGGTAGAAATAGCTGACAAATGGTCCTTTTAGAAGAATAAGTTAAGCCACACTGGAGCAATTCACACAAGTAGGAGAGACCCAGAGGGACCAGCTCTGAAAAAAGGATCCTGGTTTACAAGCATGGTATCAGAGAGTGAGTCTCTTCCATTTGGACATATAAGACTTTCTGGTAGGAGGTTTTCCTGCCTCCTGTAAAATCCTTGGCTTGTCCTCAGAAAAGAGCAGTCTAAAAGGGATCAAAACCCTATCACACACAGTGTCAGTTGGTGAGTGGTTAAGTGAGGCTGAATGAGTGACTCTTTGTCCTGTGTGATTAGGTCCAAACAGTGAAGTCATTTGTGATTATTGTGCCTGGTCAAATGCATTAAGAGGGGGAACCAGTGCTGTCTTAACAAAAAGGAATCCATTAACATGATTTCTGGGGAGTCCAGCTGAATCTTCTGCAGGAATCTTGGAAGTAGGGGAAGGAGAGGGAAGACACAGAGACATATCCCCATCCAAGGAAAATAAATTGCATCTGTCTACCATGCCAGATGGCATGACACTCTGGAACAGAAAAAGAGGGAGCTGCCTGTTCAGAGGTGAGGCAAAATGATTTACCTGAGGATACCCCACCCATGGACTATGTCCAAAAACATATCTCTGTGAAGCATCCATGTGTGAGCCTGTGTTTTGAACCTGCTGAAGGTGTCTACCATGAAATTGTGCACTGAAGGAATGTACATTGCCTGAAGAGTTAAATAACTGAGAGCCAGATACCAGGCCTGAAGAGCCAACCTGCAGAAAAGGTAAAACTTTGTGCACCCTTGCTTGTAGACATACCACATCACTGTAGTGTTGTCTGTGTAAACTTTCAGAGTGCCTGGAAAGGGCATGGGGTGAAAAGCATGAAGGGCCAGAATCATAACTCATCTTTTTAATTTTAATATGGTCTGAACTGGGATGGGGGGGGACAAAGAACTTGAACTTTCAGATTACCACAGGAAGCTCCCCACCCCACATCTGAAGCATCAGTGAATAGTTCTTGTGAAGGAACAGGAGGCTGACAGGGCAGGCCTTGGTTGAGGGAAAGTTGCTGAAGCCAGAACTTGAATACCTGCTTTAGATGAAGGAGAGGCACACTGCAATCCACAAGGTAGCAATGCTGAGAGGTACCCCTGAAGCTTCTGCATGTGCAGTCTGGCAAGAGGGAGCATTGGAACAGAAGAAATCACGAATCCCAGAGCTTGAAGAAACTCTCTGGCTGGAATAGCAGGAAGAGGAAACTGAAAGAAAACTGTCAAGGACAGAACTTCTGGAGGTGGAAGAGGGGCCAACATTGGTACTGTCTGAATCCTGCAAGTAAGATACACATGGTCCTGAGAGGGAGTCAGGACAGACTTTTGAAAGTTGATAGTGAACCCCAAACTTTTGAAGAGAGAGAGAGTGAAATCCAGATCCTGTAAAAGGCAACTGGGAGAAGGTGCCTGAAGAAACAGGTTATCTAGTTGAGGAAAAATCTGAATGCCTTGAAGCCTGCAAAAGGTAATCACAGGAGCTAGGCATTTTGTGAATACCCTTGGGGCAGTACAGTGATCAAAGGGCAAAGCTGAGAACTCAAAATAAGGGGAACAGAGAAACATAAAAACTTCCTGAAAAGAGGGTGAATAGGAATATGTAGGTAAGCATATTTCAAATCCAAGGCCACCAGAAAAGCCTGGGGTAAAACAAGAGGAAACAGGGTTTGAAAGGTAAGCATCCGAAAAGAAGGAAGTTTAAGAAAAGTAAATAATGCCAACAAAAACCACCACAATGATGCAAAAACAGAGAGGCATTTGAAAGAACAAATGTATGAACATATTACAGATATCAATAAGAAAAATCAGACAAATGCACTTTAGAGGCATATTAAGCATAACGAGAGGCATACTTTTGGGTTTTACATTGTAGAAGCTGGGGAGCAAGACCAAAGGGGAGGACCAGTAAAAATTAGGTTGTATACAAAGAAGCCAAATGGCAGTTAATAACAAATGCAACTGAACCAGGAGGCTTAAATGACCATATTTCTCTAGTTTTAAGAATGAAAGCACTTAGATTTTAAATGGTTTAGGGTTTATAATTCTCTGTATTTCTGCTTTTTAAAATGCTTTGTTTAAAGAACACAATGATGGATTATTGTTGTATTAATATTATCTTTCATTATATATATGTATATATATTTACTTGAATATTGTTTTATTTATTTATTATTGCTTTTGGTAGCATGCTACTGGTGTAGGATTATTACAAGCTGATTTATATAATAACCTGTATTTTTTAAGTTTTTCTCATGTATATTAATTGTCAAGAATGGGGTGTGGAGTAGTATAGAATATATAAACGGTGTTAACAATTGTGCACTTCAGAACTCTGAAGAAGTCCCATAACCACAAGGGATGAAAGAGCCAAGTTCATATATTTTTATGTATTAGTACTGTGTTTTGGAATAAATTGAGTATTTAAATTTTAAATTGAGTTGTGCTTTAATACCAGAAAAGGTTTACTGGGACATTTTCATCTGCTGCTTTGAGGAAGTCACATCAATGTGGTGTTTTTTTTTTTTTTTTTTTTTTGGCATCATTTCTTTTTTCTTTTTCCTGGTTTCTAAGTTTGAGAAAGATGTTGAGCAAGGAGACATCCAGAATAGGTTTCCGAGTACCCTCCTTTCGAGGGAGCAGAAACATATTGGAGTAAAATCCCTTTCCTACTTGTGAAGTAGAGACAGGCTGAATAGTTTTCTGGTCCAACAGAGACCCACAGAACTCCAAGAAATGAGGAAGTTGTTCCAGAGTAGGTTGGACCTAGTAGGATAGTTGCTCTATAACACAGGGATAGGGATACAAAAATATGTTTTTAAGAGCCTGTAAAGTTTTACCTTTTTCCTGAAGAGACTTAAACATATCAGTGGCAGCAGTCTCAAAGAGATTTTTATTATCCAAAGGGGCATCCTGCAACTTGGCCTTAATGTCTTCAGGTAAAGGCTGCAGAAGAAGACAGAAATAATGCTTTGTGACAGACCCAAAGGCAGCAGCTCTGGAAGATGCACCAGCAGCATCCTAGTTACACTTGATAGACAACTGACAAGCCTGGGCAATCAAATCCAGAGCATACCTGGTCATGTGTGCCAGATAACTGATGGCCCAAAAGGCCAAAACAGAAGCAGTACACACCTTCATACCAATTCTCTGCATTACCCTACCATCCTTATCTAAAGGCAGAAGCTTGGAAAGAGAAAAGGTTTAGAAGGCTTGTCAGAGGAGATTGACATCACAGCAAAGTCAGCAGCAGGATACTTAAATAAGAACTGACAATCCTTAGGAACCTTACAGAGCCTGTCAGGTTTCTTTGGAGCAGAGCGCTGTGAATCAGGAGACTTAGAGGAACTATAAAGGTGTCTAACAAAGCAGCCAACCTAGAAGATACTGCAAACAGTTTAGAGTATCCACCCAAAGCAGCTCTTGATACCTACTCTGGATATCAGGCACTTGAGAAGAATCCCACTTGAAGTATTTCATCATTCTAGCTACAGTGTCTAAAAAAAGACAATTCCTCAAAAGGAGATGCAAGACTCACAGACTCCTTTTCATCAGAACCATAAACCAAAGGTGAAGGCATCTGGGAAGAGTAGGTCAGGGGCTCATCATCATACTCTGAATTCTCATCTGAAGAATAAGGTTCCTCAGCCTGCTTGGAAGGAGTAGAAGTCCAAGAACAGAAATTCCTTGGAGAGGCATCAGGGCCATTAATGTATTAAACAGGCCCTGAGTAAACTCATTCCCTTTGAGGATCCTTAGGGTGTACAGAGATATGTTTAGTCTTCTGCTTTTCCTTTATATGGACATCAGCCCTAACTAACACCAAAGGTTCCAAACCTTGACAAGATTCAATAAGAGTACCTAGAACCTTTTCCCTCACCAGAATCTGTGGAATCCCTCTAGAGCCCTCTGACATAATTAACTGCGGTTCTCACATGACATTTGGAGGAGATGCCTGCAATATCTTAGAGGACATGCGAAAGGAAGGATCTATGCTGGCTTCCAACAGGGTCACAGTAAAGGAATCCAACGTAGACACCAGCCAGCCTACAGAGCTTTTACCAACTTCTAGAGAGACATTCGGTAGAGGCTTGACAGCCAAAGAATCCAGCTGAGATTTCTTGGCCTTCTTCCTATCTAATGGGACCTCGGAGTTAGAAGATTCTACCATGCTACCTTGGGCCAACCGTTTTAAGCTTCTGGTTCTCAAGATAGATGGCCAGGGAAGACAACCAGCTTCTAAGACTCTAAGGTACAAATGTTTTGCAAATGCTACAGGACATATGGTCATGGGAAACACCCAGACAAAAAAAAGAGATGAACGCTAGGTAACCAAAAAAAAAAAAAGACCAAAGAAAAAAGGAACAAGAAAAAGGACCCCAACAGGACACTTACCTAATGGCTAGGTATTAAGCACAGCAAAAGGGCTTTTAGACTGACAAGCAATGGTGGCATTCAAACAGGCAGAAAAGAAGTTCTGGGTAACTGTATCTGTGCATCACCTTTATGCCCTACATCCTGTAGGAGAAGCATATTTGTGGTGTACGGTGCATGCAAGATCGAAAGGTTTTGTTATACTGGCCAGACATTGGGCTATTCTTGGCAGATCTCTATTGTGAATAATACTGCTACAGTGATAAGGGACAGTACACAGTGACATTAAGTGGTTGTAAAAGATTGCTGTAAAGTGAGAATTGGGGTGTTGCCCATTCTCTGCTATAGTACAGCTTTGTAGTAGGTATGTATATTTAGTGGTGTGTGTGTGTGTGGGGGGGGTGCAGTTGGGGGACTTACCCCTGCAAAAAACTTATGTTTGCAACATTTCAGTGTGCTGGGATGCTAACATTGTGAAGCACTGATAATGTGGGCACAGTAATTTGAATGTCAACATTATGGCAAGTTTACATGCTAATACAGATCTACATACACACACACACAAATATATATTATATATATATATATATATATATATATATATATATATATATATATATGCGTGTGTGTGTGTTATTTATATGGATCTGTTTCATCTATTTCAGTATATAGAATTAATATGTAACCAAAATTGAAATGATCAAGACAAAAAGATCGGAAAGTCAGCATAGGGATAGTTTACATTTCCAAAACTACAAACAATGAAACGTAACTGCACATGTCAAATACCAGATGGAATTTCTGAATGGAGAGCACAGACACACAAAAAACAGGTACTGCATTTAAACACTTGACTTTAATAAAATATATATATATCTTTTTCAATGCTTGTTAACACAGATTATGGTACAGTCAGGATAGGGAAATTTACCATTTCCCCACTGTAGTGCGATCTTAGAGTTGCTATATATAATTTGCAGGGGATGTGGGGGGGTGCAGAGGGGTTTGCCCTTGCAAAAACATTGAGAAATGTATATGTGTGTGTTAAATGATGTATTTTAATGTAGTAGCTGATTTTTGTGTATGTCAGCAATCTCCAGTCAGAAGTTCTGGCTGGTATTTGACATGCGCAGTTGCATTTCATTGACTGTAGTTTCAGAAATGTAGACTTTCACTATTTTCACTTTCCAAGAGTAAGAAGAGATGTAAGGTATGAATAGGTATTTGTTCACATTTATAGAAATAATTTATCTTGGTGCTAAACATGAACAGAGCCAGCTATTGGCTACAAAATCTTTCAGAATGGTTTTGAAGGATGGGAGGGAAAGTACTGACCAGATGAACAGAGATAAACAAGTCCCCGTCCTTAGCAACATGGTATGAATACAGACAATGTCCAGCAAATGTGATACGCATGTTGTCACAGAGGAGTTCTTGGTCATTGGATTATAATGACCAACTAGGAGCATAGCTGTGCAGAATGTTATTTAGTGCTGGACAAGCAGATAGACTCTGGATAAATTTATAGGTGGTATGAAAAGTACAGTTGTGTACACTTACCATAAATGTAGATGTTCGAGTGTATTCACTGGTGCAGTCATTACATTTGGGTAATCTGCTGGCAAGTTGCCTTCAGTCAGCCTGATTAACAAAGTCTTGGGTCCTGCATCAGTTGCTGTCCCTTCTTCCATGACATCAGGTCACCAGGGGTACAAAACATGCAGCAGACACCATTACATCAGTTTTTCTAGCCCCAGATGTCAGGTGCCCCCCAAATGGGGAGCAAATAAAATTAAAAACACAAAAATATACCTCCAACCAAAAGCAACTACACCATAAAAGGCTTTTAAGCATATTAAAAGAAAGTAGAGGTATAGTAAGAGAAAAACTGGGGGCTGGAGGGAGGGTTACCAGGACGGCAAGAGTGAATACACTCAAACATCTACATTTATGGTAAGTGTACACAACTGTACTATGTTCTTCATGTTTCACTGTTGCAGTCATTACATTTGGGTAGATTCCCAAAGCTATGGTTGGGAGGATGGATTTATACAGCATTAGGACCAGCTATAAGGCCCTGCAAGACTGCAGTGGCAAAGCCAACTCTGGACTTAGAGAAAATTGGTAAATGATAATGCTTGGTGAAAGTATGTACTGAACTCCAGGTACCAGCTTCTAGAATATTCCTGATAGGTACACCTCTAAGAAAGGCTGCAGAAGTATATGTGAAGCATCTCAGTTAAGTATTGCAAAATCTGAGGTAAATTGGGCACTGCTGTGCTCATCCCTAAAGACTGGTTCCAGGCACAGAACCTTTTCCATTTGTCAGCATAAGATTTTCTAGTACTAGGTCTTCTCGCCTCCAAGATGACATCCATCACAGGTTTGCTGAGGGATGCTAAGGGTGAATTTAAGTGATTAGCCAAGCTGCAAGGTTCAATGTTGGGAGCTGATGATGCAGAATTTGGTTCTCCTGCTGAGACAGTAAGGAAGGTGTCTGAGGTAGGTGCCACGGAGATATTTGTGACACACTGCACAGGAGTGGGTACCAGTGTTGGCGTGGCCAGTCTGGAGCAATCAAAATCAGTTTTGGTTTGTCCTGTTTGACTTTTAGCAGAACTTTGGAGAGCAGAGGCAGAGGAGAAAAGGTGTAGACTGATAGGTTTTTCCAGCTGAAGGACAGAGCAGGCTTTTTTGTGAGGAGTCCTTGTGCAAAACTTGTCCAACTGGTATTTCTGGGGGAAGGCAAATAGATCCATGTCTGGGCTCCCCCATTTACTTGTCAACATGTTGAAAATACATGGTTCCAGTTTCCACTCGTGTGGGTCCATGCGATTTCTGCTTAGTCTGTCTGCCAGTGTATTCAGTTTTCCTGGCAGGAATTGAGCTTGTAGTTGCACTTGGTAGCTCAAGGCCGTGTTCCACATTGCCATGGCTAGTCTGCAGAGGGGGTAGGAATGTGTACCCCCTGCTTGTTTATGTACCACATAACCGTGGTGTTGTCCGTCTTTACCATTAGTTGTCCTGGATGAATGTAGCCCTTGTAGGCTGTCAGAGCATTCTGTACAGCTAACATTTCTTTTTGATTGATATGTAGGTGGCATTTGATTTGGGTTCCATTTGCCCTGAATGCACTTCCCTGCCAAGTGAGCCCCCCATGCATAGTCCGATGCGTCTGTAGTTAGGGTTTGGGTGGCAGGGGGTAGTGTGAATGGCAGTCCCTTGTTTTGATGGCAGGCCTCTGCCCACCATAGGAACTCCAGGTGTAGGCAAGGTATGATAGGAATCATTGCTTCCAGGCTGTGACAATGTTGACTCCATAGTCTTTTTAAGTACCACTGAAGTTTCCTCATATGCAGTCTTGCATATGGAATTAGAAGAATGCAGGAAGCCATGAAAGCCAAGGCTTGCAGTATTTGTCTTGCAGATAGCAGGGTTTTTGTGGCCACTTGTTCGAAGTAAGTTACCAAATGAATTTGCTTTTCTGGCATGAGGAAAGCCATCTGGGCAGTTGCATTCAAGCTTGCACCAAGGAATGTAATCTGTTGAGAGGGTACCAATTGTGATTTATTTTCATTTATGGTGTATCCTAGACAAGTTAGAACCCTTTTTATAAACGCCAGATGATTTATAAGTATGGCCTGGTTTTCTGCCTGAATTAGACAATTGTCCAGGTATGGATATATTTGAATATTTATTTGCCTGCAAAATGCAATTACAGGAGCCAGGCACTTTGTGAATACCCCGGGTGCTGTAGACAAGCCAAAGGGCAGTGTAAAGAACTGATAATGCAAGTAGCCTGCCTTGAAGCATAGGTATCTTCGGCAAGATTCCCTGATTGGGATATGAAGGTAAGCTTCTTTTAAATCTAGAGTTGCCAACCAGGCATCTTTGCCTAGCATTGGAAGTAACTAGTGAAGAGTCAGCATCTTGAATTTTAGAATGCCCAGAAAGGTGTTTAGAGTAGACAGGTCCATAATTGGACGCCATTTGTCTTTTCTGGGTACCAGGAAAAGCCTGGAATAGAAACCTTGCCCCTTTTCCTTTTCTGGTACTGGTTGAATAGCCCTCATGTTTAACATTAACCCCGAGTACCTTCTCATGGCGCCTCTGTACTTAAACCTGAGCGCGCCATGTGAAGATATGAATTGCAAGCTGTTACCCCCGAGTGCCTTCCACAAGCGCAAAAAACTCTAGTGCTGATTTATAGGTGTGCTTAATGTAAAACATGCTGAAATCATAATTTAACTTGCAATTTACCTTATATAGTTATGATTCAGCATGTTTTAACATTAAGTTCACATTAAAGTTTTAGCCGAAAATCCGATTTCAAAAGAGGTTGATAAAGCAAGTGGTGGGAGCCAATCTGATTCTTGCAATCAGAGCCATCACTTGCATAATACTCCGCTCTCAACTTTATTTTCTTTTGTTTTCCCTCAATAAATAGAGGGACCAGTCACAGGTATTTTCCTTTCTCTTTTCCTGATATTTGGACATTTTACCTGCTACTGGAACCCTCTCTTTTACTTCTGCACTCACGGATTAAAGGGAGATTAGTTGGAGAGCAACACCGGTTCTGGCGTTCGGAGTTCCTGTTAATTCTGCATTCCTCTCCTTGGCCCAAGAACTGCTCTTGTTTAGAGGTTGGTTGTAGTACTTATAGCCTGCAACAGACTGTGTATGACTTATTTTTTTTTTTATTTGTGAAGGGCAGCTGGAAAAAAGGTTGCATAATGTAATCAAAAACTGCCCTTCTTCATCAGTTGGTTAGTTCACTCCATAAGTAGAAATTATAACTGTGCAGAATGAGATTCAAATGTTTATCTGTTATGTTTTAACTCTGCCAAGTTATTTCTACAGTCTTCTCTGTGACTAGTAATATGCTTAGTGAGCAGACGCTAATCGAGATCACTTGACCGCCATACTATATTTGTGTAGTGCTCACAACTGCTTGACAGCTGCCTACTACCTCCAAACCATTTATTTGGATAGTTAAAAAAAAATCACTGATCACTCTCCTGAAGTGCCTGATTAGCAGAACGACAACAATTTGTATTTTCACTTCCTCATAAAATATTTGCTTTGCTGGTAACTTACCTCCTAATTGTTTCCTGTCCTACCTCACCATTTATGCTGAGGATTTGAGTATTTTTTTTCTAATGTGTATGATTAGGTGTTATTGTTTGCATTCATACTTGGTGCAAAGCCACTAAAACAAGCAACTCAGTAAGCAAGCCTTTGTCAGTGCACCCAGTTGAACAGATGTCAAGTAACGGTGCTAAAATGACACCCCCTCCCAAGACAAACAAGAGATTGAGTGGGCAAACCGCTGCAAGTTTGGAGCTTAGCCACTGACTTATTTACCACCTTTATGACTACTGTAACTCAGAAAGAAGTAGAAAAAAATGCACATTTTCTTCCAAACCAACTATTTTACAGCAGTACGGCACTGTCTAGTTATTTTCACATCCTCTCTGCTTGATTAGGGCTTTCCGCTTTCATTATAGTGTGTAGTCTCGAAACGGAAAGTGGCGCGTACTCTTTATGAGACCGTTAACCTACTGTTGAGTCTCGAAATGGAAATGGCTGTGTCCTTTTGATTAATTTCATTTTTGGTGGAACCTTTTTATCACCTGCTATGTGTTTTACATACAACTCATCTTTTGTAACTCAGCCATTTGATATTTCTTCTACAGCACCAAGTGTTTGCATTATTTGTATTTCTCTACTTTAAACCATTTTGGAGTTGTTCCATTTGCTTTTATTTGTGCATTTATATTTTGTATGTCACTATATCTCTTAAAAATACATCACATTTCTGCGGAATCATTAAATAAAGTCAGTAAGTTGACAATGAAAGTTGTTAAATGCATATTCATTTTGCAAATATATTTACAGAGGTGATATATTCAGATTTATTATCAACAGTAGTGCATGCTAGTAATTCACACACATTACTAGTCAAGCCTTCAGCTAATTATGAAATTCAGGATGAGTGCATCTGCAGATGTTCTTCATCTCACATTGCTGCAGTCCTTACACTTGGGTAGTCCACTGTCCTCGGTCGGCCCGAATATCAAAGTATTAGGCTGACGTCGGTCAAGGCGCTTAAGACTGACATCAGGACGTCAGGGTACAAATGCGCATGACTGACATCATATCCTAAGTCTTTTTTGCCGCATGGTCCGATGCAGAAGCAGCGTTGCAAGTGCCGTTCGGCGTTCTGAAATTTTTCGAATTCGGAGTTTCAAACCGAGTCAAAGTTGGCTAAGTACCCCGTTGGGGAATATTTTAGTTTTTTCTTGCCTCAGTGGTTTACCGGATGTCAGAAAAAGTGAATAACTGTATTTCTTGTGGGAAGCAGATACCGCATAGGGACTATCATACTTTGTGTATTCCTTGTTTGGGGCCTGAGCACGACGTTGTTGGGTGTCGCTTTTGTGCTAGGTTCAATAAACGCACTATTAAGCGAAGGTTAGATTGTGCCAGGTTGGTCTTCGGGAAGCGGTGCAATTACAATATGCCGTCGGATGCTCCAACGCCCGCTTCTTCGAAGAAGCGCAAAGACAAAGCTGCTAAGCCCAGGCAAGAAGAGTCGTCCGTACCGGACGCCGGTTCTTTAGAGGCGTCAGTGGAACCGGTGGTTCCACCGGAGGCTTCTCTGGAGTCCCAGGGAGAGACTTTGATATTGCAGGATGTGGCCTCTCAGGAGGCAGGTCAGGCTGAAGGGGCTTCTCAAGTTACTGTACTCCCCTCCCTTCCTAGGGTGGTTAGGCCCTCTCCTTCTGTTTCCAAGGCTTCTCCCAGAGGCAGGCCAGGTTTAGCTTCTGTTGGTGTCACTCCTAGTTCTACAGGATCTGTGCCCAAGAAGCACATGCTTAAAATGGCAGAAGATTTAATTACTTTGATTAGAGGTTCTTTGCCCCCTCCTGATAAGAGGCCTAGGGTGGAACCAGAGTTGGGGAGTTTTGAGCAGGCTTCGGATGTTTCAGAGTCTTCGGCTGAAGACTTGCAGGAGTACTCTCCTTATTCTGATTCTGATGCAGATGATTCGACTCCTTCTGCCTCTCCTCCAGAGGATTTTTCTTTTTCAGAGACTCTTCATTCAATGAGGGAACATTTTAAGTGGGAAGGTCAGGACTTCTCTGATTCCAGGAAAAGGCTTAGGGAATTTTTGCTTTTACCCCAGCATAGGCCTTTGGCTATACCACCTGTTCTGGATGTTGTGGAAGATGTGTTTGCAGAGGCTTCACTTAATCCTGATTCTTTGCCTCCTGCTCCTGTTAAACCGGATAGGTATTACAGGGTGCCTGAGGCTCATAAATATCTTTATAAGAGTCCTAGGGCAGACCCAGAAACTGTAAGTCAGGGACCTAAGGGTGTCAAGGCCTCTGTTGTAAAAAATCCGGTTCCTCCAGATAAAGAGGCCAGAGCTTTGGATAGATGGGGAAAGAAAGTCTATACTTCTTCCACCTTAGCTATGAGGGCTTTGAATTGTCAGTTTCACATGTTGAAATATCAAAATTATCTTCTTACTCAATTGAAGTCTAAGGTAGATGCTCTGGCGGAAGGCATTGAGTGTAAAGAATTACAAGATTTGGTACATGTCTCTGAACAGGTGGGTAAGCATTCTTTACAATGTGGTTTTGATGCTGTACAGGCCTCGTCTAGGGTGGCTGCCACTGGGTCAGTTCTTTGCAGGCACGTCTGGCTGAGGGATCAGAATTTATCTGACCATGTTAAGACAAGGATTTTGGATGCTCCTTTACAGTCTGATGTGTTGTTTGGTTCTCCTGTGGAGTCAGTCTTGAAGAAAATGGAAGACAAGGCTAAGTCTATGCAGGCTGTTAAAGATTTTTTGCAAGTTCAGCCTCCGAAGTTTAGTAGGAATTGGCCTGCTAAGGGGTGGACGTATCCTTCTTATGATTCACAGTCTAGGGGTAGATCTAGACGTGATAGGGGCAGAGCTCAGAGCTCCTTCAGACCTAGAACAGGGAGTTCACCTGCACAATCTTCGGGTGAGGGCAGGGGCCAGTCCTTTCGCAAACAGGCCCAATGACCTACCTTTTCAGCTGCCAGATCCTTCTTGCCTGGCAGCACCTTTGGGAGGAAGGTTGGCACTCTTCAAGGAAAATTGGAGTTTGATTACCCAAGACAGATGGGTATTGGATATCATACACCAAGGTTACAGGTTTTATTTCCATACCTTGCCTCCTTTCAAAGGCATGCCGGACGTTCCTCCTCAGCAAAGACTAGAGGCTCACAAACAAATTTCTCTGCTGCTTCAAATAGGGGCCATACAACCGGTCCCTCTGCCAGAAGTGGGCCTAGGATTTTATTCTCGCCTGTTCCTAGTACCAAAGAAGGGGAACACGTGGAGGCCAATTTTGGATTTATCTATCCTCAACACTTATCTGGACATTCCCAAGTTCAAAATGTTGACGTTACAACAGCTTTTACCTCTGCTGGGCAAAGATCACTGGATGGTGACTCTGGATCTCAAGGAGGCTTACCTTCATGTTCCTATCAGGCTAAGTTGCAGGAAGTATCTGCGTTTTCGGGCTGGGACTTCTCATTATCAGTTCTCTGCATTGCCCTTTGGCTTATCTACTGCGCCTAGAGTGTTCACGAAGGTTCTGGCTCCAGTGATAGCTTTCTTCAGGCTAAGAGGAATACAGATTTATCCTTATTTGGACGATTGCCTGATTCTGGCCCAAGGAAAGGACGAACTTCTTCATCATTTACAATATGTGATAGCAGTGCTAAGATGCCTGGGGTATTCTGTGAACAAAATAAAGTCCAGTCTAGTACCCTCTCAGGACATGTGCTTTCTGGGTGTGAGACTGAATACAGCATCCCAGATGGCCTTTTGACCCCGGACAAACAAAAGAATCTTTCCCTTTACTTCCATCAATTGTCTCATCAGTCCAGGCTGACTGCAAGGACAGTCCTTCAAGCCTTGGGGTTCATGGCATCTTGTATTCTGGTGCTTCCCAATGCCAAACTGCATATGAGGAAGCTACAATGGTATCTCAAAAATGTATGGACACAGCACTGCCAAGATATGGACACTGTCATTCAGATAATACCTTGCATTCAAAAGGAATTTTTGTGGTGGGCTCAGGAATGTCACCTAAACAAGGGACTCTCTGTGACCCGGCCAGAGGCGAGTCAGATTCTAACGACAGATGCCTCAGACAAAGCTTGGGGAGCTCATCTAAATGGAAAGTGGGTACAAGACACGTGGCCTGCCAGACTTCAACATCTACATATCAACTAACTTGAAGGAGATGTTAGCAGTCCAATTTGCATTAATAGCTTTCAAGGATTTACTTCTTCCAGGGCAGGTGTTGGTTCTAACAGACAACACAACTGTCATGTGGTACATCAACAAGCAAGGGGGAACACATTCTTATCCTCTATGCAGACAAGCAATGATTTTGTGGGAGACTGCTCTCAGTTTACAGCTAAATCTTCAGGCAAGGTTTATGCCGGGAGCACAGAACTGCTTAGCAGATGTGTTGAGCAGACAAATTATGGATCCCCACGAGTGGAAATTGGATCCTCATGTATTTCAGAAATTGACAGTGTTATGGGGAACTCCAGACATAGATCTGTTCGCTTCTCCACTAAACTACCAGCTGCCAAAGTTTTGCACAAAATGGTTTCATCCCACAGCTTGGAAAGTGGATGCTCTTTCATTCAATTGGAGCAAGCTTCATGTGTATGCCTTTCCACCTCTGCCTCTCCTCCCAAAGGTACTCCTGAAGGTCAGACAGGACAAGCCAAAGATGATTTTAATAGCTCCAGATTGGCCTCGACAGCACTGGTACCCATTACTGAGAAGTCTGGTACGGGAGCCTCCATGGCCTTTACCTTCGATTCCACACCTGCTGTCTCAGGAGAACAGTCATTTACTCAATGTCAAACTTCACTCTCTTCACCTAACAGCCTGGCATATTCTGTTTTGAACCCTGGAGGGTCTCAGCTTCCACAGCAAGTTTTGAATGTTATTTTGGAGGCCAGAAGGCCTAGTACAAGGAAAGTGTACGCAGATAAATGGAAGAGATTTTTATTTTGGAGTACAGCAAAGGATTTTGATGTTTCTGAGCCTAATTTAAGTGTGGCTCTTCAATATCTTACTGAGTTACTGGACAAAGGTTTGTCCTTCTCTTCTATTAAGGTTCATGCTGCAGCAATTTCTGCTCACTATGACTGTGACCCACCATTGTTTTCTCATCCTTTGTTTAAGCAATTCCTTAGAGGGCCAAAGAATATAAGACCCCCACGTAGAGCTCCTACTCCTACTTGGGATCTCAATTTTGTGTTGGAGAAACTCACTCTACAACCTTTTGAGCCTGCAGCTACTGCCGAGTTGAAATATTTATCATGGAAGACTGCTTTTTTGTTGGCCATTACCTCTGCAAGAAGGGTTTCTGAATTACAGGCCCTTATGGCGGTTGAGCCTTTCTTAATTTTCCATAAGGATAGGGTATCTTTGCGTACTAATCCTTCCTTTATGCCTAAAGTGGTTTCTAGTGTGGCTTTAAACCAAACTATTTATTTGCCTACTTTTTATGCAAACCCCCAAAATAAAGGGGAAAAGATTTTGCACACTTTGGATGTACATAGGCAGTTGCAATATTATTTGAGCAGAACTAAAGGGTTCAGGCAGTCTCAGCAGTTATTTGTTTCTTTTGCTTTGGGTTCTCAGGGCAAGCCTGTGTCAAAACAAACTATTTCTAAGTGGATTGGGTTTTGTATTGCTTTCTGTTATTCCCATCATGGTAAGGAGATTCCAGCTGGGATTAGGCCTCATTCCACTAGGGCTACTGCCACTTCTACAGCTTTTTTAAGGGGGGTGGCAACTAAAGATATTTTGGAAGCAGCTACTTGGAGTTCAGTGCATACTTTCTCTAAGCATTATCACCTTCCACTTTACTCTAAATCTAGGGCTGGTTTTGCCACTGCAATTTTACAGGGCATTTTGGCAGCTCCTTCTGCTTTATAGTTTTGCCATCCTCCCTTACCTCTGCTTTGGGATTCTACCCAAGTGTAAGGACTGCAGCAATGTGAGATGAAGAACATAGTACAGTTTTGTACCTACCATAAATGTAGATGTTCGAAGATCCACATTGCTGCAGTCCAATTTACTCCCTCCTTCCCCTCTGTAGTTAGAGGCGGTTGTGTGGGTTGGGTTGTAAATATTGTGGATATTGTATATATTGTACATATGATTAGTGCAAGGGTGGTTGGTTGTTTTTTGCTGTCTTTTGGTTTTGACCTTTCTTTTTAGGGTCTTCTGACATCTGGGGCAAGAAAAGACTGAGGATATGACGTCGGTCATGCGCATTTGTACCCTGACGTCCTGATGTCAGTCTTAAGCGCCTTGACCGACGTCAGCCTAATACTTTGATATTCGGGCCGACCGAGGACAGCGGACTACCCAAGTGTAAGGACTGCAGCAATGTGGATCTTCGAACATCTACATTTATGGTAGGTACAAAACTGTACTTTCTTTGAATACTTCATCTGTTTTAATGTTGAGTTTCTTGCTGCCTTTGCTAGTTACTGCACCATCTACAGTCCCTGTCAGGAGATACTGCCAGCATTTTGTTGTCATCAGTGGGCTTCTTGAACATCTGTAGAAAAAACATTGCTTTTTATTTATTCTTCCAAGTGATTTTATGCAGATGGTCATGCAAGTCTGCCTAGCGGAATGGTATAATCCTTCATTAACACCATCCCATTTTTATCATTTCCCCGATTCCTTTTTATATTATTTTGTGGTAGGCTTCTTTCTATACTAGTAGTATCTAGACTACACCATGACTAAAGATTATTTGCTGAGCATTATAGAAATATATTGTTACAGCCATGGGTGATGTAATATTTACTCGCTGTTGGAACTGCATATCTCTCAGCACTCCAGTATTTTGCACAATGGCCAGTTATAACTCAGATTTTTGAAATGCTCCTCAAAATTTTGCAATTTTTCTAGTAAACTGTTGAAGACTGAAGGCACTAAATAATGATAATGTTTGCATTTCAGACTTCATACCCTTGAGAAAATGCATACTAATACAAACATTCTAGCAACTTTCTAAGTTTATAAGGGCGATATTTAAAATCTGTTCCTGACATCCAGCCCTTGTTCCTCCCATTATTTTTGGCTTTGTCCAGAAGTCTTGTGCTGATACATTGAGAGGTGTTTGATGTATACCCTTGTGATGAGTGTCACTTGTAAAGGACATTCTTCATCTCTTCTACACATAGATGACTTTGCTGTTATATGTTTTATCTCGTGTGTTATAGTCTGTATCTTTTTATATTTTAAATCACCCCCTTTAAATAAGAAATTGGTGTTTATTATACGTGGACATTCCTACTAACAGAAGATTTGTAATGTAGATATTTAAACTGATATATTTGTACCCACTTGGTGCAATATGTGGCATATTTTCTTTTGCAACAATAAGCGATTTCCAGGGAGGGGGACTTTTATACCTTCAGCTGCATAATTTAGACAATGCAAGCATTATAGGCAAGGACGTGTCATGCATTGTAATGCATATTAATTTTCTGAATTTTTTCTATATAGGGGTTTATCGACAAGTGGTGGTGTTTTATTCAACAAATGAATGAAAAGATTTCATTCAATGTGCTTTATTTTTTCTATGGTGGCAGTTACTTTTTTTTAGATACATGGTCACTTATGTTAAAAATGCTAGGCTAAGTTTTTCTCCTGGAGAAAGGATGTTTTGTGTACTTGGTCATGTGTTCTATTTATCTTATTATGGTTATGCCAGGTCGTGTGGCTCCTTTCCACATCTCATAAGCCATACTATTAGTTATTTGACAGGCTTGCAAACTGCCAACAGGTGTATAGTCTGTGGTTTAGTGAAAGTGTGCTGTATGATGGACTACCACCTGATCTAGGATTAGTTCTCTATACCTGTTGAGTGCCAAGATAAACTCCTGTTTCCTTGTGATTCTGAGTAGAATAAAACATATTCTGGAGAATGAAAGATTGTTATGCTGCTATTAGGTGCAGATTAGTTCATTCCCTTTAACTCCAAAGCAGTCAGATTGTGAGGGCATCTCTTGTACACAATCTTCTTCAGGTCACCCCTCAGAAACATGGCTTTAGCTGTAGCAGGCAACTCAGTACATGTCAGGAAAATCCTACTAGGACAGCTGAACTTTATTTGGGGTAAATCAGAGTCTCTTTAATAGATGGCAGGTGTGTACCCAGGAAGACTGAATGCTGTAATTAAATCAAAAGGTCCTTCAACAAAGTATTAGTTTAA